>NW_026684006.1:0-13606 GCF_030247195.1 Topomyia yanbarensis | reverse complement strand
TTGTCTTTGTCTTGTCTTTGTCTTGTCTTTGTCTTGTCTTTGTCTTGTCTTTGTCTTGTCTTTGTCTTGTCTTTGTCTTGTCTTTGTCTTGTCTTTGTCTTGTCTTTGTCTTGTCTTTGTCTTGTCTTTGTCTTGTCTTTGTCTTGTCTTTGTCTTGTCTTTGTCTTGTCTTTGTCTTGTCTTTGTCTTGTCTTTGTCTTGTCTTTGTCTTGTCTTTGTCTTGTCTTTGTCTTGTCTTTGTCTTGTCTTTGTCTTGTCTTTGTCTTGTCTTTGTCTTGTCTTTGTCTTTGTCTTGTCTTTGTCTTGTCTTTGTCTTGTCTTTGTCTTGTCTTTGTCTTGTCTTTGTCTTGTCTTTGTCTTGTCTTTGTCTTGTCTTTGTCTTGTCTTTGTCTTGTCTTTGTCTTGTCTTTGTCTTGTCTTTGTCTTGTCTTTGTCTTGTCTTTGTCTTGTCTTTGTCTTGTCTTTGTCTTGTCTTTGTCTTGTCTTTGTCTTGTCTTTGTCTTGTCTTTGTCTTGTCTTTGTCTTGTCTTTGTCTTGTCTTTGTCTTGTCTTTGTCTTGTCTTTGTCTTGTCTTTGTCTTGTCTTTGTCTTGTCTTTGTCTTGTCTTTGTCTTGTCTTTGTCTTGTCTTTGTCTTGTCTTTGTCTTGTCTTTGTCTTGTCTTTGTCTTGTCTTTGTCTTGTCTTTGTCTTGTCTTTGTCTTGTCTTTGTCTTGTCTTTGTCTTGTCTTTGTCTTGTCTTTGTCTTGTCTTTGTCTTGTCTTTGTCTTGTCTTTGTCTTGTCTTTGTCTTGTCTTTGTCTTGTCTTTGTCTTGTCTTTGTCTTGTCTTTGTCTTGTCTTTGTCTTGTCTTTGTCTTGTCTTTGTCTTGTCTTTGTCTTGTCTTTGTCTTGTCTTTGTCTTGTCTTTGTCTTGTCTTTGTCTTGTCTTTGTCTTGTCTTTGTCTTGTCTTTGTCTTGTCTTTGTCTTGTCTTTGTCTTGTCTTTGTCTTGTCTTTGTCTTGTCTTTGTCTTGTCTTTGTCTTGTCTTTGTCTTGTCTTTGTCTTGTCTTTGTCTTGTCTTTGTCTTGTCTTTGTCTTGTCTTTGTCTTGTCTTTGTCTTGTCTTTGTCTTGTCTTTGTCTTGTCTTTGTCTTGTCTTTGTCTTGTCTTTGTCTTGTCTTTGTCTTGTCTTTGTCTTGTCTTTGTCTTGTCTTTGTCTTGTCTTTGTCTTGTCTTTGTCTTGTCTTTGTCTTGTCTTTGTCTTGTCTTTGTCTTGTCTTTGTCTTGTCTTTGTCTTGTCTTTGTCTTGTCTTTGTCTTGTCTTTGTCTTGTCTTTGTCTTGTCTTTGTCTTGTCTTTGTCTTGTCTTTGTCTTGTCTTTGTCTTGTCTTTGTCTTGTCTTTGTCTTGTCTTTGTCTTGTCTTTGTCTTGTCTTTGTCTTGTCTTTGTCTTGTCTTTGTCTTGTCTTTGTCTTGTCTTTGTCTTGTCTTTGTCTTGTCTTTGTCTTGTCTTTGTCTTGTCTTTGTCTTGTCTTTGTCTTGTCTTTGTCTTGTCTTTGTCTTGTCTTTGTCTTGTCTTTGTCTTGTCTTTGTCTTGTCTTTGTCTTGTCTTTGTCTTGTCTTTGTCTTGTCTTTGTCTTGTCTTTGTCTTGTCTTTGTCTTGTCTTTGTCTTGTCTTTGTCTTGTCTTTGTCTTGTCTTTGTCTTGTCTTTGTCTTGTCTTTGTCTTGTCTTTGTCTTGTCTTTGTCTTGTCTTTGTCTTGTCTTTGTCTTGTCTTTGTCTTGTCTTTGTCTTGTCTTTGTCTTGTCTTTGTCTTGTCTTTGTCTTGTCTTTGTCTTGTCTTTGTCTTGTCTTTGTCTTGTCTTTGTCTTGTCTTTGTCTTGTCTTTGTCTTGTCTTTGTCTTGTCTTTGTCTTGTCTTTGTCTTGTCTTTGTCTTGTCTTTGTCTTGTCTTTGTCTTGTCTTTGTCTTGTCTTTGTCTTGTCTTTGTCTTGTCTTTGTCTTGTCTTTGTCTTGTCTTTGTCTTGTCTTTGTCTTGTCTTTGTCTTGTCTTTGTCTTGTCTTTGTCTTGTCTTTGTCTTGTCTTTGTCTTGTCTTTGTCTTGTCTTTGTCTTGTCTTTGTCTTGTCTTTGTCTTGTCTTTGTCTTGTCTTTGTCTTGTCTTTGTCTTGTCTTTGTCTTGTCTTTGTCTTGTCTTTGTCTTGTCTTGTCTTTGTCTTGTCTTTGTCTTGTCTTTGTCTTGTCTTTGTCTTGTCTTTGTCTTGTCTTTGTCTTGTCTTTGTCTTGTCTTTGTCTTGTCTTTGTCTTGTCTTTGTCTTGTCTTTGTCTTGTCTTTGTCTTGTCTTTGTCTTGTCTTTGTCTTGTCTTTGTCTTGTCTTTGTCTTGTCTTTGTCTTGTCTTTGTCTTGTCTTTGTCTTGTCTTTGTCTTGTCTTTGTCTTGTCTTTGTCTTGTCTTTGTCTTGTCTTTGTCTTGTCTTTGTCTTGTCTTTGTCTTGTCTTTGTCTTGTCTTTGTCTTGTCTTTGTCTTGTCTTTGTCTTGTCTTTGTCTTGTCTTTGTCTTGTCTTTGTCTTGTCTTTGTCTTGTCTTTGTCTTGTCTTTGTCTTGTCTTTGTCTTGTCTTTGTCTTGTCTTTGTCTTGTCTTTGTCTTGTCTTTGTCTTGTCTTTGTCTTGTCTTTGTCTTGTCTTTGTCTTGTCTTTGTCTTGTCTTTGTCTTGTCTTTGTCTTGTCTTTGTCTTGTCTTTGTCTTGTCTTTGTCTTGTCTTTGTCTTGTCTTTGTCTTGTCTTTGTCTTGTCTTTGTCTTGTCTTTGTCTTGTCTTTGTCTTGTCTTTGTCTTGTCTTTGTCTTGTCTTTGTCTTGTCTTTGTCTTGTCTTTGTCTTGTCTTTGTCTTGTCTTTGTCTTGTCTTTGTCTTGTCTTTGTCTTGTCTTTGTCTTGTCTTTGTCTTGTCTTTGTCTTGTCTTTGTCTTGTCTTTGTCTTGTCTTTGTCTTGTCTTTGTCTTGTCTTTGTCTTGTCTTTGTCTTGTCTTTGTCTTGTCTTTGTCTTGTCTTTGTCTTGTCTTTGTCTTGTCTTTGTCTTGTCTTTGTCTTGTCTTTGTCTTGTCTTTGTCTTGTCTTTGTCTTGTCTTTGTCTTGTCTTTGTCTTGTCTTTGTCTTGTCTTTGTCTTGTCTTTGTCTTGTCTTTGTCTTGTCTTTGTCTTGTCTTTGTCTTGTCTTTGTCTTGTCTTTGTCTTGTCTTTGTCTTGTCTTTGTCTTGTCTTTGTCTTGTCTTTGTCTTGTCTTTGTCTTGTCTTTGTCTTGTCTTTGTCTTGTCTTTGTCTTGTCTTTGTCTTGTCTTTGTCTTGTCTTTGTCTTGTCTTTGTCTTGTCTTTGTCTTGTCTTTGTCTTGTCTTTGTCTTGTCTTTGTCTTGTCTTTGTCTTGTCTTTGTCTTGTCTTTGTCTTGTCTTTGTCTTGTCTTTGTCTTGTCTTTGTCTTGTCTTTGTCTTGTCTTTGTCTTGTCTTTGTCTTGTCTTTGTCTTGTCTTTGTCTTGTCTTTGTCTTGTCTTTGTCTTGTCTTTGTCTTGTCTTTGTCTTGTCTTTGTCTTGTCTTTGTCTTGTCTTTGTCTTGTCTTTGTCTTGTCTTTGTCTTGTCTTTGTCTTGTCTTTGTCTTGTCTTTGTCTTGTCTTTGTCTTGTCTTTGTCTTGTCTTTGTCTTGTCTTTGTCTTGTCTTTGTCTTGTCTTTGTCTTGTCTTTGTCTTGTCTTTGTCTTGTCTTTGTCTTGTCTTTGTCTTGTCTTTGTCTTGTCTTTGTCTTGTCTTTGTCTTGTCTTTGTCTTGTCTTTGTCTTGTCTTTGTCTTGTCTTTGTCTTGTCTTTGTCTTGTCTTTGTCTTGTCTTTGTCTTGTCTTTGTCTTGTCTTTGTCTTGTCTTTGTCTTGTCTTTGTCTTGTCTTTGTCTTGTCTTTGTCTTGTCTTTGTCTTGTCTTTGTCTTGTCTTTGTCTTGTCTTTGTCTTGTCTTTGTCTTGTCTTTGTCTTGTCTTTGTCTTGTCTTTGTCTTGTCTTTGTCTTGTCTTTGTCTTGTCTTTGTCTTGTCTTTGTCTTGTCTTTGTCTTGTCTTGTCTTTGTCTTGTCTTGTCTTGTCTTTGTCTTGTCTTTGTCTTGTCTTTGTCTTGTCTTTGTCTTGTCTTTGTCTTGTCTTTGTCTTGTCTTTGTCTTGTCTTTGTCTTGTCTTTGTCTTGTCTTTGTCTTGTCTTTGTCTTGTCTTTGTCTTGTCTTTGTCTTGTCTTTGTCTTGTCTTTGTCTTGTCTTTGTCTTGTCTTTGTCTTGTCTTTGTCTTGTCTTTGTCTTGTCTTTGTCTTGTCTTTGTCTTGTCTTTGTCTTGTCTTTGTCTTGTCTTTGTCTTGTCTTTGTCTTGTCTTTGTCTTGTCTTTGTCTTGTCTTTGTCTTGTCTTTGTCTTGTCTTTGTCTTGTCTTTGTCTTGTCTTTGTCTTGTCTTTGTCTTGTCTTTGTCTTGTCTTTGTCTTGTCTTTGTCTTGTCTTTGTCTTGTCTTTGTCTTGTCTTTGTCTTGTCTTTGTCTTGTCTTTGTCTTGTCTTTGTCTTGTCTTTGTCTTGTCTTTGTCTTGTCTTTGTCTTGTCTTTGTCTTGTCTTTGTCTTGTCTTTGTCTTGTCTTTGTCTTGTCTTTGTCTTGTCTTTGTCTTGTCTTTGTCTTGTCTTTGTCTTGTCTTTGTCTTGTCTTTGTCTTGTCTTTGTCTTGTCTTTGTCTTGTCTTTGTCTTGTCTTTGTCTTGTCTTTGTCTTGTCTTTGTCTTGTCTTTGTCTTGTCTTTGTCTTGTCTTTGTCTTGTCTTTGTCTTGTCTTTGTCTTGTCTTTGTCTTGTCTTTGTCTTGTCTTTGTCTTGTCTTTGTCTTGTCTTTGTCTTGTCTTTGTCTTGTCTTTGTCTTGTCTTTGTCTTGTCTTTGTCTTGTCTTTGTCTTGTCTTTGTCTTGTCTTTGTCTTGTCTTTGTCTTGTCTTTGTCTTGTCTTTGTCTTGTCTTTGTCTTGTCTTTGTCTTGTCTTTGTCTTGTCTTTGTCTTGTCTTTGTCTTGTCTTTGTCTTGTCTTTGTCTTGTCTTTGTCTTGTCTTTGTCTTGTCTTTGTCTTGTCTTTGTCTTGTCTTTGTCTTGTCTTTGTCTTGTCTTTGTCTTGTCTTTGTCTTGTCTTTGTCTTGTCTTTGTCTTGTCTTTGTCTTGTCTTTGTCTTGTCTTTGTCTTGTCTTTGTCTTGTCTTTGTCTTGTCTTTGTCTTGTCTTTGTCTTGTCTTTGTCTTGTCTTTGTCTTGTCTTTGTCTTGTCTTTGTCTTGTCTTTGTCTTGTCTTTGTCTTGTCTTTGTCTTGTCTTTGTCTTGTCTTTGTCTTGTCTTTGTCTTGTCTTTGTCTTGTCTTTGTCTTGTCTTTGTCTTGTCTTTGTCTTGTCTTTGTCTTGTCTTTGTCTTGTCTTTGTCTTGTCTTTGTCTTGTCTTTGTCTTGTCTTTGTCTTGTCTTTGTCTTGTCTTTGTCTTGTCTTTGTCTTGTCTTTGTCTTGTCTTTGTCTTGTCTTTGTCTTGTCTTTGTCTTGTCTTTGTCTTGTCTTTGTCTTGTCTTTGTCTTGTCTTTGTCTTGTCTTTGTCTTGTCTTTGTCTTGTCTTTGTCTTGTCTTTGTCTTGTCTTTGTCTTGTCTTTGTCTTGTCTTTGTCTTGTCTTTGTCTTGTCTTTGTCTTGTCTTTGTCTTGTCTTTGTCTTGTCTTTGTCTTGTCTTTGTCTTGTCTTTGTCTTGTCTTTGTCTTGTCTTTGTCTTGTCTTTGTCTTGTCTTTGTCTTGTCTTTGTCTTGTCTTTGTCTTGTCTTTGTCTTGTCTTTGTCTTGTCTTTGTCTTGTCTTTGTCTTGTCTTTGTCTTGTCTTTGTCTTGTCTTTGTCTTGTCTTTGTCTTGTCTTTGTCTTGTCTTTGTCTTGTCTTTGTCTTGTCTTTGTCTTGTCTTTGTCTTGTCTTTGTCTTGTCTTTGTCTTGTCTTTGTCTTGTCTTTGTCTTGTCTTTGTCTTGTCTTTGTCTTGTCTTTGTCTTGTCTTTGTCTTGTCTTTGTCTTGTCTTTGTCTTGTCTTTGTCTTGTCTTTGTCTTGTCTTTGTCTTGTCTTTGTCTTGTCTTTGTCTTGTCTTTGTCTTGTCTTTGTCTTGTCTTTGTCTTGTCTTTGTCTTGTCTTTGTCTTGTCTTTGTCTTGTCTTTGTCTTGTCTTTGTCTTGTCTTTGTCTTGTCTTTGTCTTGTCTTTGTCTTGTCTTTGTCTTGTCTTTGTCTTGTCTTTGTCTTGTCTTTGTCTTGTCTTTGTCTTGTCTTTGTCTTGTCTTTGTCTTGTCTTTGTCTTGTCTTTGTCTTGTCTTTGTCTTGTCTTTGTCTTGTCTTTGTCTTGTCTTTGTCTTGTCTTTGTCTTGTCTTTGTCTTGTCTTTGTCTTGTCTTTGTCTTGTCTTTGTCTTGTCTTTGTCTTGTCTTTGTCTTGTCTTTGTCTTGTCTTTGTCTTGTCTTTGTCTTGTCTTTGTCTTGTCTTTGTCTTGTCTTTGTCTTGTCTTTGTCTTGTCTTTGTCTTGTCTTTGTCTTGTCTTTGTCTTGTCTTTGTCTTGTCTTTGTCTTGTCTTTGTCTTGTCTTTGTCTTGTCTTTGTCTTGTCTTTGTCTTGTCTTTGTCTTGTCTTTGTCTTGTCTTTGTCTTGTCTTTGTCTTGTCTTTGTCTTGTCTTTGTCTTGTCTTTGTCTTGTCTTTGTCTTGTCTTTGTCTTGTCTTTGTCTTGTCTTTGTCTTGTCTTTGTCTTGTCTTTGTCTTGTCTTTGTCTTGTCTTTGTCTTGTCTTTGTCTTGTCTTTGTCTTGTCTTTGTCTTGTCTTTGTCTTGTCTTTGTCTTGTCTTTGTCTTGTCTTTGTCTTGTCTTTGTCTTGTCTTTGTCTTGTCTTTGTCTTGTCTTTGTCTTGTCTTTGTCTTGTCTTTGTCTTGTCTTTGTCTTGTCTTTGTCTTGTCTTTGTCTTGTCTTTGTCTTGTCTTTGTCTTGTCTTTGTCTTGTCTTTGTCTTGTCTTTGTCTTGTCTTTGTCTTGTCTTTGTCTTGTCTTTGTCTTGTCTTTGTCTTGTCTTTGTCTTGTCTTTGTCTTGTCTTTGTCTTGTCTTTGTCTTGTCTTTGTCTTGTCTTTGTCTTGTCTTTGTCTTGTCTTTGTCTTGTCTTTGTCTTGTCTTTGTCTTGTCTTTGTCTTGTCTTTGTCTTGTCTTTGTCTTGTCTTTGTCTTGTCTTTGTCTTGTCTTTGTCTTGTCTTTGTCTTGTCTTTGTCTTGTCTTTGTCTTGTCTTTGTCTTGTCTTTGTCTTGTCTTTGTCTTGTCTTTGTCTTGTCTTTGTCTTGTCTTTGTCTTGTCTTTGTCTTGTCTTTGTCTTGTCTTTGTCTTGTCTTTGTCTTGTCTTTGTCTTGTCTTTGTCTTGTCTTTGTCTTGTCTTTGTCTTGTCTTTGTCTTGTCTTTGTCTTGTCTTTGTCTTGTCTTTGTCTTGTCTTTGTCTTGTCTTTGTCTTGTCTTTGTCTTGTCTTTGTCTTGTCTTTGTCTTGTCTTTGTCTTGTCTTTGTCTTGTCTTTGTCTTGTCTTTGTCTTGTCTTTGTCTTGTCTTTGTCTTGTCTTTGTCTTGTCTTTGTCTTGTCTTTGTCTTGTCTTTGTCTTGTCTTTGTCTTGTCTTTGTCTTGTCTTTGTCTTGTCTTTGTCTTGTCTTTGTCTTGTCTTTGTCTTGTCTTTGTCTTGTCTTTGTCTTGTCTTTGTCTTGTCTTTGTCTTGTCTTTGTCTTGTCTTTGTCTTGTCTTTGTCTTGTCTTTGTCTTGTCTTTGTCTTGTCTTTGTCTTGTCTTTGTCTTGTCTTTGTCTTGTCTTTGTCTTGTCTTTGTCTTGTCTTTGTCTTGTCTTTGTCTTGTCTTTGTCTTGTCTTTGTCTTGTCTTTGTCTTGTCTTTGTCTTGTCTTTGTCTTGTCTTTGTCTTGTCTTTGTCTTGTCTTTGTCTTGTCTTTGTCTTGTCTTTGTCTTGTCTTTGTCTTGTCTTTGTCTTGTCTTTGTCTTGTCTTTGTCTTGTCTTTGTCTTGTCTTTGTCTTGTCTTTGTCTTGTCTTTGTCTTGTCTTTGTCTTGTCTTTGTCTTGTCTTTGTCTTGTCTTTGTCTTGTCTTTGTCTTGTCTTTGTCTTGTCTTTGTCTTGTCTTTGTCTTGTCTTTGTCTTGTCTTTGTCTTGTCTTTGTCTTGTCTTTGTCTTGTCTTTGTCTTGTCTTTGTCTTGTCTTTGTCTTGTCTTTGTCTTGTCTTTGTCTTGTCTTTGTCTTGTCTTTGTCTTGTCTTTGTCTTGTCTTTGTCTTGTCTTTGTCTTGTCTTTGTCTTGTCTTTGTCTTGTCTTTGTCTTGTCTTTGTCTTGTCTTTGTCTTGTCTTTGTCTTGTCTTTGTCTTGTCTTTGTCTTGTCTTTGTCTTGTCTTTGTCTTGTCTTTGTCTTGTCTTTGTCTTGTCTTTGTCTTGTCTTTGTCTTGTCTTTGTCTTGTCTTTGTCTTGTCTTTGTCTTGTCTTTGTCTTGTCTTTGTCTTGTCTTTGTCTTGTCTTTGTCTTGTCTTTGTCTTGTCTTTGTCTTGTCTTTGTCTTGTCTTTGTCTTGTCTTTGTCTTGTCTTTGTCTTGTCTTTGTCTTGTCTTTGTCTTGTCTTTGTCTTGTCTTTGTCTTGTCTTTGTCTTGTCTTTGTCTTGTCTTTGTCTTGTCTTTGTCTTGTCTTTGTCTTGTCTTTGTCTTGTCTTTGTCTTGTCTTTGTCTTGTCTTTGTCTTGTCTTTGTCTTGTCTTTGTCTTGTCTTTGTCTTGTCTTTGTCTTGTCTTTGTCTTGTCTTTGTCTTGTCTTTGTCTTGTCTTTGTCTTGTCTTTGTCTTGTCTTTGTCTTGTCTTTGTCTTGTCTTTGTCTTGTCTTTGTCTTGTCTTTGTCTTGTCTTTGTCTTGTCTTTGTCTTGTCTTTGTCTTGTCTTTGTCTTGTCTTTGTCTTGTCTTTGTCTTGTCTTTGTCTTGTCTTTGTCTTGTCTTTGTCTTGTCTTTGTCTTGTCTTTGTCTTGTCTTTGTCTTGTCTTTGTCTTGTCTTTGTCTTGTCTTTGTCTTGTCTTTGTCTTGTCTTTGTCTTGTCTTTGTCTTGTCTTTGTCTTGTCTTTGTCTTGTCTTTGTCTTGTCTTTGTCTTGTCTTTGTCTTGTCTTTGTCTTGTCTTTGTCTTGTCTTTGTCTTGTCTTTGTCTTGTCTTTGTCTTGTCTTTGTCTTGTCTTTGTCTTGTCTTTGTCTTGTCTTTGTCTTGTCTTTGTCTTGTCTTTGTCTTGTCTTTGTCTTGTCTTTGTCTTGTCTTTGTCTTGTCTTTGTCTTGTCTTTGTCTTGTCTTTGTCTTGTCTTTGTCTTGTCTTTGTCTTGTCTTTGTCTTGTCTTTGTCTTGTCTTTGTCTTGTCTTTGTCTTGTCTTTGTCTTGTCTTTGTCTTGTCTTTGTCTTGTCTTTGTCTTGTCTTTGTCTTGTCTTTGTCTTGTCTTTGTCTTGTCTTTGTCTTGTCTTTGTCTTGTCTTTGTCTTGTCTTTGTCTTGTCTTTGTCTTGTCTTTGTCTTGTCTTTGTCTTGTCTTTGTCTTGTCTTTGTCTTGTCTTTGTCTTGTCTTTGTCTTGTCTTTGTCTTGTCTTTGTCTTGTCTTTGTCTTGTCTTTGTCTTGTCTTTGTCTTGTCTTTGTCTTGTCTTTGTCTTGTCTTTGTCTTGTCTTTGTCTTGTCTTTGTCTTGTCTTTGTCTTGTCTTTGTCTTGTCTTTGTCTTGTCTTTGTCTTGTCTTTGTCTTGTCTTTGTCTTGTCTTTGTCTTGTCTTTGTCTTGTCTTTGTCTTGTCTTTGTCTTGTCTTTGTCTTGTCTTTGTCTTGTCTTTGTCTTGTCTTTGTCTTGTCTTTGTCTTGTCTTTGTCTTGTCTTTGTCTTGTCTTTGTCTTGTCTTTGTCTTGTCTTTGTCTTGTCTTTGTCTTGTCTTTGTCTTGTCTTTGTCTTGTCTTTGTCTTGTCTTTGTCTTGTCTTTGTCTTGTCTTTGTCTTGTCTTTGTCTTGTCTTTGTCTTGTCTTTGTCTTGTCTTTGTCTTGTCTTTGTCTTGTCTTTGTCTTGTCTTTGTCTTGTCTTTGTCTTGTCTTTGTCTTGTCTTTGTCTTGTCTTTGTCTTGTCTTTGTCTTGTCTTTGTCTTGTCTTTGTCTTGTCTTTGTCTTGTCTTTGTCTTGTCTTTGTCTTGTCTTTGTCTTGTCTTTGTCTTGTCTTTGTCTTGTCTTTGTCTTGTCTTTGTCTTGTCTTTGTCTTGTCTTTGTCTTGTCTTTGTCTTGTCTTTGTCTTGTCTTTGTCTTGTCTTTGTCTTGTCTTTGTCTTGTCTTTGTCTTGTCTTTGTCTTGTCTTTGTCTTGTCTTTGTCTTGTCTTTGTCTTGTCTTTGTCTTGTCTTTGTCTTGTCTTTGTCTTGTCTTTGTCTTGTCTTTGTCTTGTCTTTGTCTTGTCTTTGTCTTGTCTTTGTCTTGTCTTTGTCTTGTCTTTGTCTTGTCTTTGTCTTGTCTTTGTCTTGTCTTTGTCTTGTCTTTGTCTTGTCTTTGTCTTGTCTTTGTCTTGTCTTTGTCTTGTCTTTGTCTTGTCTTTGTCTTGTCTTTGTCTTGTCTTTGTCTTGTCTTTGTCTTGTCTTTGTCTTGTCTTTGTCTTGTCTTTGTCTTGTCTTTGTCTTGTCTTTGTCTTGTCTTTGTCTTGTCTTTGTCTTGTCTTTGTCTTGTCTTTGTCTTGTCTTTGTCTTGTCTTTGTCTTGTCTTTGTCTTGTCTTTGTCTTGTCTTTGTCTTGTCTTTGTCTTGTCTTTGTCTTGTCTTTGTCTTGTCTTTGTCTTGTCTTTGTCTTGTCTTTGTCTTGTCTTTGTCTTGTCTTTGTCTTGTCTTTGTCTTGTCTTTGTCTTGTCTTTGTCTTGTCTTTGTCTTGTCTTTGTCTTGTCTTTGTCTTGTCTTTGTCTTGTCTTTGTCTTGTCTTTGTCTTGTCTTTGTCTTGTCTTTGTCTTGTCTTTGTCTTGTCTTTGTCTTGTCTTTGTCTTGTCTTTGTCTTGTCTTTGTCTTGTCTTTGTCTTGTCTTTGTCTTGTCTTTGTCTTGTCTTTGTCTTGTCTTTGTCTTGTCTTTGTCTTGTCTTTGTCTTGTCTTTGTCTTGTCTTTGTCTTGTCTTTGTCTTGTCTTTGTCTTGTCTTTGTCTTGTCTTTGTCTTGTCTTTGTCTTGTCTTTGTCTTGTCTTTGTCTTGTCTTTGTCTTGTCTTTGTCTTGTCTTTGTCTTGTCTTTGTCTTGTCTTTGTCTTGTCTTTGTCTTGTCTTTGTCTTGTCTTTGTCTTGTCTTTGTCTTGTCTTTGTCTTGTCTTTGTCTTGTCTTTGTCTTGTCTTTGTCTTGTCTTTGTCTTGTCTTTGTCTTGTCTTTGTCTTGTCTTTGTCTTGTCTTTGTCTTGTCTTTGTCTTGTCTTTGTCTTTGTCTTGTCTTTGTCTTGTCTTTGTCTTGTCTTTGTCTTGTCTTTGTCTTGTCTTTGTCTTGTCTTTGTCTTGTCTTTGTCTTGTCTTTGTCTTGTCTTTGTCTTGTCTTTGTCTTGTCTTTGTCTTGTCTTTGTCTTGTCTTTGTCTTGTCTTTGTCTTGTCTTTGTCTTGTCTTTGTCTTGTCTTTGTCTTGTCTTTGTCTTGTCTTTGTCTTGTCTTTGTCTTGTCTTTGTCTTGTCTTTGTCTTGTCTTTGTCTTGTCTTTGTCTTGTCTTTGTCTTGTCTTTGTCTTGTCTTTGTCTTGTCTTTGTCTTGTCTTTGTCTTGTCTTTGTCTTGTCTTTGTCTTGTCTTTGTCTTGTCTTTGTCTTGTCTTTGTCTTGTCTTTGTCTTGTCTTTGTCTTGTCTTTGTCTTGTCTTTGTCTTGTCTTTGTCTTGTCTTTGTCTTGTCTTTGTCTTGTCTTTGTCTTGTCTTTGTCTTGTCTTTGTCTTGTCTTTGTCTTGTCTTTGTCTTGTCTTTGTCTTGTCTTTGTCTTGTCTTTGTCTTGTCTTTGTCTTGTCTTTGTCTTGTCTTTGTCTTGTCTTTGTCTTGTCTTTGTCTTGTCTTTGTCTTGTCTTTGTCTTGTCTTTGTCTTGTCTTTGTCTTGTCTTTGTCTTGTCTTTGTCTTGTCTTTGTCTTGTCTTTGTCTTGTCTTTGTCTTGTCTTTGTCTTGTCTTTGTCTTGTCTTTGTCTTGTCTTTGTCTTGTCTTTGTCTTGTCTTTGTCTTGTCTTTGTCTTGTCTTTGTCTTGTCTTTGTCTTGTCTTTGTCTTGTCTTTGTCTTGTCTTTGTCTTGTCTTTGTCTTGTCTTTGTCTTGTCTTTGTCTTGTCTTTGTCTTGTCTTTGTCTTGTCTTTGTCTTGTCTTTGTCTTGTCTTTGTCTTGTCTTTGTCTTGTCTTTGTCTTGTCTTTGTCTTGTCTTTGTCTTGTCTTTGTCTTGTCTTTGTCTTGTCTTTGTCTTGTCTTTGTCTTGTCTTTGTCTTGTCTTTGTCTTGTCTTTGTCTTGTCTTTGTCTTGTCTTTGTCTTGTCTTTGTCTTGTCTTTGTCTTGTCTTTGTCTTGTCTTTGTCTTGTCTTTGTCTTGTCTTTGTCTTGTCTTTGTCTTGTCTTTGTCTTGTCTTTGTCTTGTCTTTGTCTTGTCTTTGTCTTGTCTTTGTCTTGTCTTTGTCTTGTCTTTGTCTTGTCTTTGTCTTGTCTTTGTCTTGTCTTTGTCTTGTCTTTGTCTTGTCTTTGTCTTGTCTTTGTCTTGTCTTTGTCTTTGTCTTGTCTTTGTCTTGTCTTTGTCTTGTCTTTGTCTTGTCTTTGTCTTGTCTTTGTCTTGTCTTTGTCTTGTCTTTGTCTTGTCTTTGTCTTGTCTTTGTCTTGTCTTTGTCTTGTCTTTGTCTTGTCTTTGTCTTGTCTTTGTCTTGTCTTTGTCTTGTCTTTGTCTTGTCTTTGTCTTGTCTTTGTCTTGTCTTTGTCTTGTCTTTGTCTTGTCTTTGTCTTGTCTTTGTCTTGTCTTTGTCTTGTCTTTGTCTTGTCTTTGTCTTGTCTTTGTCTTGTCTTTGTCTTGTCTTTGTCTTGTCTTTGTCTTGTCTTTGTCTTGTCTTTGTCTTGTCTTTGTCTTGTCTTTGTCTTGTCTTTGTCTTGTCTTTGTCTTGTCTTTGTCTTGTCTTTGTCTTGTCTTTGTCTTGTCTTTGTCTTGTCTTTGTCTTGTCTTTGTCTTGTCTTTGTCTTGTCTTTGTCTTGTCTTTGTCTTGTCTTTGTCTTGTCTTTGTCTTGTCTTTGTCTTGTCTTTGTCTTGTCTTTGTCTTGTCTTTGTCTTGTCTTTGTCTTGTCTTTGTCTTGTCTTTGTCTTGTCTTTGTCTTGTCTTTGTTTTGTCTTTGTCTTGTCTTTGTCTTGTCTTTGTCTTGTCTTTGTCTTGTCTTTGTCTTGTCTTTGTCTTGTCTTTGTCTTGTCTTTGTCTTGTCTTTGTCTTGTCTTTGTCTTGTCTTTGTCTTGTCTTTGTCTTGTCTTTGTTTTGTCTTTGACTTGTCATGAATATTTCTTTGAAACACATGCACATGGTGATATATTTCTCACCTTGCAGTACAGGGTAACAAAATCATTCTGCAAGGTTACGTAAACAAAAATAT
>NW_026684005.1:0-13741 GCF_030247195.1 Topomyia yanbarensis | reverse complement strand
AAGACAAGACAAAGACAAGACAAAGACAAGACAAAGACAAGACAAAGACAAGACAAAGACAAGACAAAGACAAGACAAAGACAAGACAAAGACAAGACAAAGACAAGACAAAGACAAGACAAAGACAAGACAAAGACAAGACAAAGACAAGACAAAGACAAGACAAAGACAAGACAAAGACAAGACAAAGACAAGACAAAGACAAGACAAAGACAAGACAAAGACAAGACAAAGACAAGACAAAGACAAGACAAAGACAAGACAAAGACAAGACAAAGACAAGACAAAGACAAGACAAAGACAAGACAAAGACAAGACAAAGACAAGACAAAGACAAGACAAAGACAAGACAAAGACAAGACAAAGACAAGACAAAGACAAGACAAAGACAAGACAAAGACAAGACAAAGACAAGACAAAGACAAGACAAAGACAAGACAAAGACAAGACAAAGACAAGACAAAGACAAGACAAAGACAAGACAAAGACAAGACAAAGACAAGACAAAGACAAGACAAAGACAAGACAAAGACAAGACAAAGACAAGACAAAGACAAGACAAAGACAAGACAAAGACAAGACAAAGACAAGACAAAGACAAGACAAAGACAAGACAAAGACAAGACAAAGACAAGACAAAGACAAGACAAAGACAAGACAAAGACAAGACAAAGACAAGACAAAGACAAGACAAAGACAAGACAAAGACAAGACAAAGACAAGACAAAGACAAGACAAAGACAAGACAAAGACAAGACAAAGACAAGACAAAGACAAGACAAAGACAAGACAAAGACAAGACAAAGACAAGACAAAGACAAGACAAAGACAAGACAAAGACAAGACAAAGACAAGACAAAGACAAGACAAAGACAAGACAAAGACAAGACAAAGACAAGACAAAGACAAGACAAAGACAAGACAAAGACAAGACAAAGACAAGACAAAGACAAGACAAAGACAAGACAAAGACAAGACAAAGACAAGACAAAGACAAGACAAAGACAAGACAAAGACAAGACAAAGACAAGACAAAGACAAGACAAAGACAAGACAAAGACAAGACAAAGACAAGACAAAGACAAGACAAAGACAAGACAAAGACAAGACAAAGACAAGACAAAGACAAGACAAAGACAAGACAAAGACAAGACAAAGACAAGACAAAGACAAGACAAAGACAAGACAAAGACAAGACAAAGACAAGACAAAGACAAGACAAAGACAAGACAAAGACAAGACAAAGACAAGACAAAGACAAGACAAAGACAAGACAAAGACAAGACAAAGACAAGACAAAGACAAGACAAAGACAAGACAAAGACAAGACAAAGACAAGACAAAGACAAGACAAAGACAAGACAAAGACAAGACAAAGACAAGACAAAGACAAGACAAAGACAAGACAAAGACAAGACAAAGACAAGACAAAGACAAGACAAAGACAAGACAAAGACAAGACAAAGACAAGACAAAGACAAGACAAAGACAAGACAAAGACAAGACAAAGACAAGACAAAGACAAGACAAAGACAAGACAAAGACAAGACAAAGACAAGACAAAGACAAGACAAAGACAAGACAAAGACAAGACAAAGACAAGACAAAGACAAGACAAAGACAAGACAAAGACAAGACAAAGACAAGACAAAGACAAGACAAAGACAAGACAAAGACAAGACAAAGACAAGACAAAGACAAGACAAAGACAAGACAAAGACAAGACAAAGACAAGACAAAGACAAGACAAAGACAAGACAAAGACAAGACAAAGACAAGACAAAGACAAGACAAAGACAAGACAAAGACAAGACAAAGACAAGACAAAGACAAGACAAAGACAAGACAAAGACAAGACAAAGACAAGACAAAGACAAGACAAAGACAAGACAAAGACAAGACAAAGACAAGACAAAGACAAGACAAAGACAAGACAAAGACAAGACAAAGACAAGACAAAGACAAGACAAAGACAAGACAAAGACAAGACAAAGACAAGACAAAGACAAGACAAAGACAAGACAAAGACAAGACAAAGACAAGACAAAGACAAGACAAAGACAAGACAAAGACAAGACAAAGACAAGACAAAGACAAGACAAAGACAAGACAAAGACAAGACAAAGACAAGACAAAGACAAGACAAAGACAAGACAAAGACAAGACAAAGACAAGACAAAGACAAGACAAAGACAAGACAAAGACAAGACAAAGACAAGACAAAGACAAGACAAAGACAAGAGAAAGACAAGACAAAGACAAGACAAAGACAAGACAAAGACAAGACAAAGACAAGACAAAGACAAGACAAAGACAAGACAAAGACAAGACAAAGACAAGACAAAGACAAGACAAAGACAAGACAAAGACAAGACAAAGACAAGACAAAGACAAGACAAAGACAAGACAAAGACAAGACAAAGACAAGACAAAGACAAGACAAAGACAAGACAAAGACAAGACAAAGACAAGACAAAGACAAGACAAAGACAAGACAAAGACAAGACAAAGACAAGACAAAGACAAGACAAAGACAAGACAAAGACAAGACAAAGACAAGACAAAGACAAGACAAAGACAAGACAAAGACAAGACAAAGACAAGACAAAGACAAGACAAAGACAAGACAAAGACAAGACAAAGACAAGACAAAGACAAGACAAAGACAAGACAAAGACAAGACAAAGACAAGACAAAGACAAGACAAAGACAAGACAAAGACAAGACAAAGACAAGACAAAGACAAGACAAAGACAAGACAAAGACAAGACAAAGACAAGACAAAGACAAGACAAAGACAAGACAAAGACAAGACAAAGACAAGACAAAGACAAGACAAAGACAAGACAAAGACAAGACAAAGACAAGACAAAGACAAGACAAAGACAAGACAAAGACAAGACAAAGACAAGACAAAGACAAGACAAAGACAAGACAAAGACAAGACAAAGACAAGACAAAGACAAGACAAAGACAAGACAAAGACAAGACAAAGACAAGACAAAGACAAGACAAAGACAAGACAAAGACAAGACAAAGACAAGACAAAGACAAGACAAAGACAAGACAAAGACAAGACAAAGACAAGACAAAGACAAGACAAAGACAAGACAAAGACAAGACAAAGACAAGACAAAGACAAGACAAAGACAAGACAAAGACAAGACAAAGACAAGACAAAGACAAGACAAAGACAAGACAAAGACAAGACAAAGACAAGACAAAGACAAGACAAAGACAAGACAAAGACAAGACAAAGACAAGACAAAGACAAGACAAAGACAAGACAACAAAGACAAGACAAAGACAAGACAAAGACAAGACAAAGACAAGACAAAGACAAGACAAAGACAAGACAAAGACAAGACAAAGACAAGACAAAGACAAGACAAAGACAAGACAAAGACAAGACAAAGACAAGACAAAGACAAGACAAAGACAAGACAAAGACAAGACAAAGACAAGACAAAGACAAGACAAAGACAAGACAAAGACAAGACAAAGACAAGACAAAGACAAGACAAAGACAAGACAAAGACAAGACAAAGACAAGACAAAGACAAGACAAAGACAAGACAAAGACAAGACAAAGACAAGACAAAGACAAGACAAAGACAAGACAAAGACAAGACAAAGACAAGACAAAGACAAGACAAAGACAAGACAAAGACAAGACAAAGACAAGACAAAGACAAGACAAAGACAAGACAAAGACAAGACAAAGACAAGACAAAGACAAGACAAAGACAAGACAAAGACAAGACAAAGACAAGACAAAGACAAGACAAAGACAAGACAAAGACAAGACAAAGACAAGACAAAGACAAGACAAAGACAAGACAAAGACAAGACAAAGACAAGACAAAGACAAGACAAAGACAAGACAAAGACAAGACAAAGACAAGACAAAGACAAGACAAAGACAAGACAAAGACAAGACAAAGACAAGACAAAGACAAGACAAAGACAAGACAAAGACAAGACAAAGACAAGACAAAGACAAGACAAAGACAAGACAAAGACAAGACAAAGACAAGACAAAGACAAGACAAAGACAAGACAAAGACAAGACAAAGACAAGACAAAGACAAGACAAAGACAAGACAAAGACAAGACAAAGACAAGACAAAGACAAGACAAAGACAAGACAAAGACAAGACAAAGACAAGACAAAGACAAGACAAAGACAAGACAAAGACAAGACAAAGACAAGACAAAGACAAGACAAAGACAAGACAAAGACAAGACAAAGACAAGACAAAGACAAGACAAAGACAAGACAAAGACAAGACAAAGACAAGACAAAGACAAGACAAAGACAAGACAAAGACAAGACAAAGACAAGACAAAGACAAGACAAAGACAAGACAAAGACAAGACAAAGACAAGACAAAGACAAGACAAAGACAAGACAAAGACAAGACAAAGACAAGACAAAGACAAGACAAAGACAAGACAAAGACAAGACAAAGACAAGACAAAGACAAGACAAAGACAAGACAAAGACAAGACAAAGACAAGACAAAGACAAGACAAAGACAAGACAAAGACAAGACAAAGACAAGACAAAGACAAGACAAAGACAAGACAAAGACAAGACAAAGACAAGACAAAGACAAGACAAAGACAAGACAAAGACAAGACAAAGACAAGACAAAGACAAGACAAAGACAAGACAAAGACAAGACAAAGACAAGACAAAGACAAGACAAAGACAAGACAAAGACAAGACAAAGACAAGACAAAGACAAGACAAAGACAAGACAAAGACAAGACAAAGACAAGACAAAGACAAGACAAAGACAAGACAAAGACAAGACAAAGACAAGACAAAGACAAGACAAAGACAAGACAAAGACAAGACAAAGACAAGACAAAGACAAGACAAAGACAAGACAAAGACAAGACAAAGACAAGACAAAGACAAGACAAAGACAAGACAAAGACAAGACAAAGACAAGACAAAGACAAGACAAAGACAAGACAAAGACAAAGACAAGACAAAGACAAGACAAAGACAAGACAAAGACAAGACAAAGACAAGACAAAGACAAGACAAAGACAAGACAAAGACAAGACAAAGACAAGACAAAGACAAGACAAAGACAAGACAAAGACAAGACAAAGACAAGACAAAGACAAGACAAAGACAAGACAAAGACAAGACAAAGACAAGACAAAGACAAGACAAAGACAAGACAAAGACAAGACAAAGACAAGACAAAGACAAGACAAAGACAAGACAAAGACAAGACAAAGACAAGACAAAGACAAGACAAAGACAAGACAAAGACAAGACAAAGACAAGACAAAGACAAGACAAAGACAAGACAAAGACAAGACAAAGACAAGACAAAGACAAGACAAAGACAAGACAAAGACAAGACAAAGACAAGACAAAGACAAGACAAAGACAAGACAAAGACAAGACAAAGACAAGACAAAGACAAGACAAAGACAAGACAAAGACAAGACAAAGACAAGACAAAGACAAGACAAAGACAAGACAAAGACAAGACAAAGACAAGACAAAGACAAGACAAAGACAAGACAAAGACAAGACAAAGACAAGACAAAGACAAGACAAAGACAAGACAAAGACAAGACAAAGACAAGACAAAGACAAGACAAAGACAAGACAAAGACAAGACAAAGACAAGACAAAGACAAGACAAAGACAAGACAAAGACAAGACAAAGACAAGACAAAGACAAGACAAAGACAAGACAAAGACAAGACAAAGACAAGACAAAGACAAGACAAAGACAAGACAAAGACAAGACAAAGACAAGACAAAGACAAGACAAAGACAAGACAAAGACAAGACAAAGACAAGACAAAGACAAGACAAAGACAAGACAAAGACAAGACAAAGACAAGACAAAGACAAGACAAAGACAAGACAAAGACAAGACAAAGACAAGACAAAGACAAGACAAAGACAAGACAAAGACAAGACAAAGACAAGACAAAGACAAGACAAAGACAAGACAAAGACAAGACAAAGACAAGACAAAGACAAGACAAAGACAAGACAAAGACAAGACAAAGACAAGACAAAGACAAGACAAAGACAAGACAAAGACAAGACAAAGACAAGACAAAGACAAGACAAAGACAAGACAAAGACAAGACAAAGACAAGACAAAGACAAGACAAAGACAAGACAAAGACAAGACAAAGACAAGACAAAGACAAGACAAAGACAAGACAAAGACAAGACAAAGACAAGACAAAGACAAGACAAAGACAAGACAAAGACAAGACAAAGACAAGACAAAGACAAGACAAAGACAAGACAAAGACAAGACAAAGACAAGACAAAGACAAGACAAAGACAAGACAAAGACAAGACAAAGACAAGACAAAGACAAGACAAAGACAAGACAAAGACAAGACAAAGACAAGACAAAGACAAGACAAAGACAAGACAAAGACAAGACAAAGACAAGACAAAGACAAGACAAAGACAAGACAAAGACAAGACAAAGACAAGACAAAGACAAGACAAAGACAAGACAAAGACAAGACAAAGACAAGACAAAGACAAGACAAAGACAAGACAAAGACAAGACAAAGACAAGACAAAGACAAGACAAAGACAAGACAAAGACAAGACAAAGACAAGACAAAGACAAGACAAAGACAAGACAAAGACAAGACAAAGACAAGACAAAGACAAGACAAAGACAAGACAAAGACAAGACAAAGACAAGACAAAGACAAGACAAAGACAAGACAAAGACAAGACAAAGACAAGACAAAGACAAGACAAAGACAAGACAAAGACAAGACAAAGACAAGACAAAGACAAGACAAAGACAAGACAAAGACAAGACAAAGACAAGACAAAGACAAGACAAAGACAAGACAAAGACAAGACAAAGACAAGACAAAGACAAGACAAAGACAAGACAAAGACAAGACAAAGACAAGACAAAGACAAGACAAAGACAAGACAAAGACAAGACAAAGACAAGACAAAGACAAGACAAAGACAAGACAAAGACAAGACAAAGACAAGACAAAGACAAGACAAAGACAAGACAAAGACAAGACAAAGACAAGACAAAGACAAGACAAAGACAAGACAAAGACAAGACAAAGACAAGACAAAGACAAGACAAAGACAAGACAAAGACAAGACAAAGACAAGACAAAGACAAGACAAAGACAAGACAAAGACAAGACAAAGACAAGACAAAGACAAGACAAAGACAAGACAAAGACAAGACAAAGACAAGACAAAGACAAGACAAAGACAAGACAAAGACAAGACAAAGACAAGACAAAGACAAGACAAAGACAAGACAAAGACAAGACAAAGACAAGACAAAGACAAGACAAAGACAAGACAAAGACAAGACAAAGACAAGACAAAGACAAGACAAAGACAAGACAAAGACAAGACAAAGACAAGACAAAGACAAGACAAAGACAAGACAAAGACAAGACAAAGACAAGACAAAGACAAGACAAAGACAAGACAAAGACAAGACAAAGACAAGACAAAGACAAGACAAAGACAAGACAAAGACAAGACAAAGACAAGACAAAGACAAGACAAAGACAAGACAAAGACAAGACAAAGACAAGACAAAGACAAGACAAAGACAAGACAAAGACAAGACAAAGACAAGACAAAGACAAGACAAAGACAAGACAAAGACAAGACAAAGACAAGACAAAGACAAGACAAAGACAAGACAAAGACAAGACAAAGACAAGACAAAGACAAGACAAAGACAAGACAAAGACAAGACAAAGACAAGACAAAGACAAGACAAAGACAAGACAAAGACAAGACAAAGACAAGACAAAGACAAGACAAAGACAAGACAAAGACAAGACAAAGACAAGACAAAGACAAGACAAAGACAAGACAAAGACAAGACAAAGACAAGACAAAGACAAAGACAAGACAAAGACAAGACAAAGACAAGACAAAGACAAGACAAAGACAAGACAAAGACAAGACAAAGACAAGACAAAGACAAGACAAAGACAAGACAAAGACAAGACAAAGACAAGACAAAGACAAGACAAAGACAAGACAAAGACAAGACAAAGACAAGACAAAGACAAGACAAAGACAAGACAAAGACAAGACAAAGACAAGACAAAGACAAGACAAAGACAAGACAAAGACAAGACAAAGACAAGACAAAGACAAGACAAAGACAAGACAAAGACAAGACAAAGACAAGACAAAGACAAGACAAAGACAAGACAAAGACAAGACAAAGACAAGACAAAGACAAGACAAAGACAAGACAAAGACAAGACAAAGACAAGACAAAGACAAGACAAAGACAAGACAAAGACAAGACAAAGACAAAGACAAGACAAAGACAAGACAAAGACAAGACAAAGACAAGACAAAGACAAGACAAAGACAAGACAAAGACAAGACAAAGACAAGACAAAGACAAGACAAAGACAAGACAAAGACAAGACAAAGACAAGACAAAGACAAGACAAGACAAGACAAGACAAAGACAAGACAAAGACAAGACAAAGACAAGACAAAGACAAGACAAAGACAAGACAAAGACAAGACAAAGACAAGACAAAGACAAGACAAAGACAAGACAAAGACAAGACAAAGACAAGACAAAGACAAGACAAAGACAAGACAAAGACAAGACAAAGACAAGACAAAGACAAGACAAAGACAAGACAAAGACAAGACAAAGACAAGACAAAGACAAGACAAAGACAAGACAAAGACAAGACAAAGACAAGACAAAGACAAGACAAAGACAAGACAAAGACAAGACAAAGACAAGACAAAGACAAGACAAAGACAAGACAAAGACAAGACAAAGACAAGACAAAGACAAGACAAAGACAAGACAAAGACAAGACAAAGACAAGACAAAGACAAGACAAAGACAAGACAAAGACAAGACAAAGACAAGACAAAGACAAGACAAAGACAAGACAAAGACAAGACAAAGACAAGACAAAGACAAGACAAAGACAAGACAAAGACAAGACAAAGACAAGACAAAGACAAGACAAAGACAAGACAAAGACAAGACAAAGACAAGACAAAGACAAGACAAAGACAAGACAAAGACAAGACAAAGACAAGACAAAGACAAGACAAAGACAAGACAAAGACAAGACAAAGACAAGACAAAGACAAGACAAAGACAAGACAAAGACAAGACAAAGACAAGACAAAGACAAGACAAAGACAAGACAAAGACAAGACAAAGACAAGACAAAGACAAGACAAAGACAAGACAAAGACAAGACAAAGACAAGACAAAGACAAGACAAAGACAAGACAAAGACAAGACAAAGACAAGACAAAGACAAGACAAAGACAAGACAAAGACAAGACAAAGACAAGACAAAGACAAGACAAAGACAAGACAAAGACAAGACAAAGACAAGACAAAGACAAGACAAAGACAAGACAAAGACAAGACAAAGACAAGACAAAGACAAGACAAAGACAAGACAAAGACAAGACAAAGACAAGACAAAGACAAGACAAAGACAAGACAAAGACAAGACAAAGACAAGACAAAGACAAGACAAAGACAAGACAAAGACAAGACAAAGACAAGACAAAGACAAGACAAAGACAAGACAAAGACAAGACAAAGACAAGACAAAGACAAGACAAAGACAAGACAAAGACAAGACAAAGACAAGACAAAGACAAGACAAAGACAAGACAAAGACAAGACAAAGACAAGACAAAGACAAGACAAAGACAAGACAAAGACAAGACAAAGACAAGACAAAGACAAGACAAAGACAAGACAAAGACAAGACAAAGACAAGACAAAGACAAGACAAAGACAAGACAAAGACAAGACAAAGACAAGACAAAGACAAGACAAAGACAAGACAAAGACAAGACAAAGACAAGACAAAGACAAGACAAAGACAAGACAAAGACAAGACAAAGACAAGACAAAGACAAGACAAAGACAAGACAAAGACAAGACAAAGACAAGACAAAGACAAGACAAAGACAAGACAAAGACAAGACAAAGACAAGACAAAGACAAGACAAAGACAAGACAAAGACAAGACAAAGACAAGACAAAGACAAGACAAAGACAAGACAAAGACAAGACAAAGACAAGACAAAGACAAGACAAAGACAAGACAAAGACAAGACAAAGACAAGACAAAGACAAGACAAAGACAAGACAAAGACAAGACAAAGACAAGACAAAGACAAGACAAAGACAAGACAAAGACAAGACAAAGACAAGACAAAGACAAGACAAAGACAAGACAAAGACAAGACAAGACAAAGACAAGACAAAGACAAGACAAAGACAAGACAAAGACAAGACAAAGACAAGACAAAGACAAGACAAAGACAAGACAAAGACAAGACAAAGACAAGACAAAGACAAGACAAAGACAAGACAAAGACAAGACAAAGACAAGACAAAGACAAGACAAAGACAAGACAAAGACAAGACAAAGACAAGACAAAGACAAGACAAAGACAAGACAAAGACAAGACAAAGACAAGACAAAGACAAGACAAAGACAAGACAAAGACAAGACAAAGACAAGACAAAGACAAGACAAAGACAAGACAAAGACAAGACAAAGACAAGACAAAGACAAGACAAAGACAAGACAAAGACAAGACAAAGACAAGACAAAGACAAGACAAAGACAAGACAAAGACAAGACAAAGACAAGACAAAGACAAGACAAAGACAAGACAAAGACAAGACAAAGACAAGACAAAGACAAGACAAAGACAAGACAAAGACAAGACAAAGACAAGACAAAGACAAGACAAAGACAAAGACAAGACAAAGACAAGACAAAGACAAGACAAAGACAAGACAAAGACAAGACAAAGACAAGACAAAGACAAGACAAAGACAAGACAAAGACAAGACAAAGACAAGACAAAGACAAGACAAAGACAAGACAAAGACAAGACAAAGACAAGACAAAGACAAGACAAAGACAAGACAAAGACAAGACAAAGACAAGACAAAGACAAGACAAAGACAAGACAAAGACAAGACAAAGACAAGACAAAGACAAGACAAAGACAAGACAAAGACAAGACAAAGACAAGACAAAGACAAGACAAAGACAAGACAAAGACAAGACAAAGACAAGACAAAGACAAGACAAAGACAAGACAAAGACAAGACAAAGACAAGACAAAGACAAGACAAAGACAAGACAAAGACAAGACAAAGACAAGACAAAGACAAGACAAAGACAAGACAAAGACAAGACAAAGACAAGACAAAGACAAGACAAAGACAAGACAAAGACAAGACAAAGACAAGACAAAGACAAGACAAAGACAAGACAAAGACAAGACAAAGACAAGACAAAGACAAGACAAAGACAAGACAAAGACAAGACAAAGACAAGACAAAGACAAGACAAAGACAAGACAAAGACAAGACAAAGACAAGACAAAGACAAGACAAAGACAAGACAAAGACAAGACAAAGACAAGACAAAGACAAGACAAAGACAAGACAAAGACAAGACAAAGACAAGACAAAGACAAGACAAAGACAAGACAAAGACAAGACAAAGACAAGACAAAGACAAGACAAAGACAAGACAAAGACAAGACAAAGACAAGACAAAGACAAGACAAAGACAAGACAAAGACAAGACAAAGACAAGACAAAGACAAGACAAAGACAAGACAAAGACAAGACAAAGACAAGACAAAGACAAGACAAAGACAAGACAAAGACAAGACAAAGACAAGACAAAGACAAGACAAAGACAAGACAAAGACAAGACAAAGACAAGACAAAGACAAGACAAAGACAAGACAAAGACAAGACAAAGACAAGACAAAGACAAGACAAAGACAAGACAAAGACAAGACAAAGACAAGACAAAGACAAGACAAAGACAAGACAAAGACAAGACAAAGACAAGACAAAGACAAGACAAAGACAAGACAAAGACAAGACAAAGACAAGACAAAGACAAGACAAAGACAAGACAAAGACAAGACAAAGACAAGACAAAGACAAGACAAAGACAAGACAAAGACAAGACAAAGACAAGACAAAGACAAGACAAAGACAAGACAAAGACAAGACAAAGACAAGACAAAGACAAGACAAAGACAAGACAAAGACAAGACAAAGACAAGACAAAGACAAGACAAAGACAAGACAAAGACAAGACAAAGACAAGACAAAGACAAGACAAAGACAAGACAAAGACAAGACAAAGACAAGACAAAGACAAGACAAAGACAAGACAAAGACAAGACAAAGACAAGACAAAGACAAGACAAAGACAAGACAAAGACAAGACAAAGACAAGACAAAGACAAGACAAAGACAAGACAAAGACAAGACAAAGACAAGACAAAGACAAGACAAAGACAAGACAAAGACAAGACAAAGACAAGACAAAGACAAGACAAAGACAAGACAAAGACAAGACAAAGACAAGACAAAGACAAGACAAAGACAAGACAAAGACAAGACAAAGACAAGACAAAGACAAGACAAAGACAAGACAAAGACAAGACAAAGACAAGACAAAGACAAGACAAAGACAAGACAAAGACAAGACAAAGACAAGACAAAGACAAGACAAAGACAAGACAAAGACAAGACAAAGACAAGACAAAGACAAGACAAAGACAAGACAAAGACAAGACAAAGACAAGACAAAGACAAGACAAAGACAAGACAAAGACAAGACAAAGACAAGACAAAGACAAGACAAAGACAAGACAAAGACAAGACAAAGACAAGACAAAGACAAGACAAAGACAAGACAAAGACAAGACAAAGACAAGACAAAGACAAGACAAAGACAAGACAAAGACAAGACAAAGACAAGACAAAGACAAGACAAAGACAAGACAAAGACAAGACAAAGACAAGACAAAGACAAGACAAAGACAAGACAAAGACAAGACAAAGACAAGACAAAGACAAGACAAAGACAAGACAAAGACAAGACAAAGACAAGACAAAGACAAGACAAAGACAAGACAAAGACAAGACAAAGACAAGACAAAGACAAGACAAAGACAAGACAAAGACAAGACAAAGACAAGACAAAGACAAGACAAAGACAAGACAAAGACAAGACAAAGACAAGACAAAGACAAGACAAAGACAAGACAAAGACAAGACAAAGACAAGACAAAGACAAGACAAAGACAAGACAAAGACAAGACAAAGACAAGACAAAGACAAGACAAAGACAAGACAAAGACAAGACAAAGACAAGACAAAGACAAGACAAAGACAAGACAAAGACAAGACAAAGACAAGACAAAGACAAGACAAAGACAAGACAAAGACAAGACAAAGACAAGACAAAGACAAGACAAAGACAAGACAAAGACAAGACAAAGACAAGACAAAGACAAGACAAAGACAAGACAAAGACAAGACAAAGACAAGACAAAGACAAGACAAAGACAAGACAAAGACAAGACAAAGACAAGACAAAGACAAGACAAAGACAAGACAAAGACAAGACAAAGACAAGACAAAGACAAGACAAAGACAAGACAAAGACAAGACAAAGACAAGACAAAGACAAGACAAAGACAAGACAAAGACAAGACAAAGACAAGACAAAGACAAGACAAAGACAAGACAAAGACAAGACAAAGACAAGACAAAGACAAGACAAAGACAAGACAAAGACAAGACAAAGACAAGACAAAGACAAGACAAAGACAAGACAAAGACAAGACAAAGACCAGACAAAGACCAGACAAAGACAAGAC
>NW_026684004.1:0-13877 GCF_030247195.1 Topomyia yanbarensis | reverse complement strand
TCATTCCTTGCTAGGCTTACTTTTGTGCTCGCCCTACCCATCCATGTGAGGCTGACTTGGGTGCTCACCCTATCACCTGATTCACTCTCAATCGTGCCACTCTATTGTACCTTTGTCACTCCCTCTGGCATCCCATGTGGGACATTTTTCTTAGGCCCCACTTCTGACATACCATGCGAGGCTGACTTTTGTGCTCACCTTTTTCATTCCTTGCTAGGCTGACTTTTGTGCTAGCCTCTACCAACCTGTGAGGCTGACTTTTATGCTCACCCTTAACATGCAGTGTGAGACTGACTTGGATGCTCACCCTTTCACTCCTCTGCCACGCCATGAGGCATCGATAGCTTAGTTCCAACATACTACGCTACGACCCTCCCGTCTTGGCATGAGGCAGTCCACTTATACGCCTATACACTCACTCTTCTGTCTTGCTTCGGGGTGGCTGGGTTTACCCCTTACGCGGTTGCCATTCGCTGCGCCAACCTACCTCGGCATGAACAGACCATTCACTCTCTTATTTTGCGCTTGGCCTTTTTCGCTCCAACTAACCAATCACTAGTTAGCCGTGCCCGCCGCCTGTTGCTCGGTTCGCCAGATTACCTGTAGCCTACTGGCAATCTGGATGGTAGCAGCCGAGACTGCGTTCCACTTCTCCACCGTTTGACACATCCGCTGAATAAGGGTATCCGGGGTTGTGTCCCAGCCACAGACGTCAAGCATTGCTCTTCTTTCGACGTCGAACCGATGACATACGAACAGTATGTGTTCGGCAGTTTCATCTACACCTGGGCAGTCCGGGCAGACTGGGACCTCCGCGTGCCCGAACCTGTGGAGGTACTGACGACCTGTCATGTCATGTCATGTCATGTCATGTCATGTCAGGTCATGTCATGTCATGTCATGTCATGTCATGTCATGTCATGTCATGTCATGTCATGTCATGTCATGTCATGTCATGTCATGTCATGTCATGTCATGTCATGTCATGTCATGTCATGTCATGTCATGTCATGTCATGTCATGTCATGTCATGTCATGTCATGTCATGTCATGTCATGTCATGTCATGTCATGTCATGTCATGTCATGTCATGTCATGTCATGTCATGTCATGTCATGTCATGTCATGTCATGTCATGTCATGTCATGTCATGTCATGTCATGTCATGTCATGTCATGTCATGTCATGTCATGTCATGTCATGTCATGTCATGTCATGTCATGTCATGTCATGTCATGTCATGTCATGTCATGTCATGTCATGTCATGTCATGTCATGTCATGTCATGTCATGTCATGTCATGTCATGTCATGTCATGTCATGTCATGTCATGTCATGTCATGTCATGTCATGTCATGTCATGTCATGTCATGTCATGTCATGTCATGTCATGTCATGTCATGTCATGTCATGTCATGTCATGTCATGTCATGTCATGTCATGTCATGTCATGTCATGTCATGTCATGTCATGTCATGTCATGTCATGTCATGTCATGTCATGTCATGTCATGTCATGTCATGTCATGTCATGTCATGTCATGTCATGTCATGTCATGTCATGTCATGTCATGTCATGTCATGTCATGTCATGTCATGTCATGTCATGTCATGTCATGTCATGTCGTGTCATGTCATGTCGTGTCATGTCGTGTCATGTCATGTCATGTCATGTCATGTCATGTCATGTCATGTCATGTCATGTCATGTCATGTCATGTCATGTCATGTCATGTCATGTCATGTCATGTCATGTCATGTCATGTCATGTCATGTCATGTCATGTCATGTCATGTCATGTCATGTCATGTCATGTCATGTCATGTCATGTCATGTCATGTCATGTCATGTCATGTCATGTCATGTCATGTCATGTCATGTCATGTCATGTCATGTCATGTCATGTCATGTCATGTCATGTCATGTCATGTCATGTCATGTCATGTCATGTCATGTCATGTCATGTCATGTCATGTCATGTCATGTCATGTCATGTCATGTCATGTCATGTCATTTTTTTTTTTTTACAATGGAGAAGACCTTTATGTCCTAGCCCAGTACACGTGCTAACGGTAGGGTCCAATCTACCACACGGGGTGCACTGGGGGCGTGTCGGACTCGAATGGTGACCAGCCATTAATACCGACTAAACTCCATTGGGCTCCGCCATCATTCCTCCCAGGAACTACCTCTCGGTATTACTTCTGGGGGGATGGCTGTACTAAATGTACTCATTCACTCTCACTCACGCGATCATACATCCTGTATGAGGCTTACTTGGGTGCTCTCTCAATCACACTTTGATTCACTCTCAAACACTCCCACATGAGGCTGACTTTTGTGCTCACCTTTTACGTTCCATGCGAGGCTGACTTGTGTGCTCACCTTACTCATTCCTTGCTAGGCTTACTTTTGTGCTCGCCCTACCCATCCATGTGAGGCTGACTTGGGTGCTCACCCTATCACCTGATTCACTCTCAATCGTGCCACTCTATTGTACCTTTGTCACTCCCTCTGGCATCCCATGTGGGACATTTTTCTTAGGCCCCACTTCTGACATACCATGCGAGGCTGACTTTTGTGCTCACCTTTTTCATTCCTTGCTAGGCTGACTTTTGTGCTAGCCTCTACCAACCTGTGAGGCTGACTTTTATGCTCACCCTTAACATGCAGTGTGAGACTGACTTGGATGCTCACCCTTTCACTCCTCTGCCACGCCATGAGGCATCGATAGCTTAGTTCCAACATACTACGCTACGACCCTCCCGTCTCGGCATGAGGCAGTCCACTTATACGCCTATACACTCACTCTTCTGTCTTGCTTCGGGGTGGCTGGGTTTACCCCTTACGCGGTTGCCATTCGCTGCGCCAACCTACCTCGGCATGAACAGACCATTCACTCTCTTATTTTGCGCTTGGCCTTTTTCGCTCCAACTAACCAATCACTAGTTAGCCGTGCCCGCCGCCTGTTGCTCGGTTCGCCAGATTACCTGTAGCCTACTGGCAATCTGGATGGTAGCAGTCGAGACTGCGTTCCACTTCTCCACCGTTTGACACATCCGCTGAATAAGGGTATCCGGGGTTGTGTCCCAGCCACAGACGTCAAGCATTGCTCTTCTTTCGACGTCGAACCGATGACATACGAACAGTATGTGTTCGGCAGTTTCATCTACACCTGGGCAGTCCGGGCAGACTGGGACCTCCGCGTGCCCGAACCTGTGGAGGTACTGACGACCTGTCATGTCATGTCATGTCATGTCATGTCATGTCATGTCATGTCATGTCATGTCATGTCATGTCATGTCATGTCATGTCATGTCATGTCATGTCATGTCATGTCATGTCATGTCATGTCATGTCATGTCATGTCATGTCATGTCATGTCATGTCATGTCATGTCATGTCATGTCATGTCATGTCATGTCATGTCATGTCATGTCATGTCATGTCATGTCATGTCATGTCATGTCATGTCATGTCATGTCATGTCATGTCATGTCATGTCATGTCATGTCATGTCATGTCATGTCATGTCATGTCATGTCATGTCATGTCATGTCATGTCATGTCATGTCATGTCATGTCATGTCATGTCATGTCATGTCATGTCATGTCATGTCATGTCATGTCATGTCATGTCATGTCATGTCATGTCATGTCATGTCATGTCATGTCATGTCATGTCATGTCATGTCATGTCATGTCATGTCATGTCATGTCATGTCATGTCATGTCATGTCATGTCATGTCATGTCATGTCATGTCATGTCATGTCATGTCATGTCATGTCATGTCATGTCATGTCATGTCATGTCATGTCATGTCATGTCATGTCATGTCATGTCATGTCATGTCATGTCATGTCATGTCATGTCATGTCATGTCATGTCATGTCATGTCATGTCATGTCATGTCATGTCATGTCATGTCATGTCATGTCATGTCATGTCATGTCATGTCATGTCATGTCATGTCATGTCATGTCATGTCATGTCATGTCATGTCATGTCATGTCATGTCATGTCATGTCATGTCATGTCATGTCATGTCATGTCATGTCATGTCATGTCATGTCATGTCATGTCATGTCATGTCATGTCATGTCATGTCATGTCATGTCATGTCATGTCATGTCATGTCATGTCATGTCATGTCATGTCATGTCATGTCATGTCATGTCATGTCATGTCATGTCATGTCATGTCATGTCATGTCATGTCATGTCATGTCATGTCATGTCATGTCATGTCATGTCATGTCATGTCATGTCATGTCATGTCATGTCATGTCATGTCATGTCATGTCATGTCATGTCATGTCATGTCATGTCATGTCATGTCATGTCATGTCATGTCATGTCATGTCATGTCATGTCATGTCATGTCATGTCATGTCATGTCATGTCATGTCATGTCATGTCATGTCATGTCATGTCATGTCATGTCATGTCATGTCATGTCATGTCATGTCATGTCATGTCATGTCATGTCATGTCATGTCATGTCATGTCATGTCATGTCATGTCATGTCATGTCATGTCATGTCATGTCATGTCATGTCATGTCATGTCATGTCATGTCATGTCATGTCATGTCATGTCATGTCATGTCATGTCATGTCATGTCATGTCATGTCATGTCATGTCATGTCATGTCATGTCATGTCATGTCATGTCATGTCATGTCATGTCATGTCATGTCATGTCATGTCATGTCATGTCATGTCATGTCATGTCATGTCATGTCATGTCATGTCATGTCATGTCATGTCATGTCATGTCATGTCATGTCATGTCATGTCATGTCATGTCATGTCATGTCATGTCATGTCATGTCATGTCATGTCATGTCATGTCATGTCATGTCATGTCATGTCATGTCATGTCATGTCATGTCATGTCATGTCATGTCATGTCATGTCATGTCATGTCATGTCATGTCATGTCATGTCATGTCATGTCATGTCATGTCATGTCATGTCATGTCATGTCATGTCATGTCATGTCATGTCATGTCATGTCATGTCATGTCATGTCATGTCATGTCATGTCATGTCATGTCATGTCATGTCATGTCATGTCATGTCATGTCATGTCATGTCATGTCATGTCATGTCATGTCATGTCATGTCATGTCATGTCATGTCATGTCATGTCATGTCATGTCATGTCATGTCATGTCATGTCATGTCATGTCATGTCATGTCATGTCATGTCATGTCATGTCATGTCATGTCATGTCATGTCATGTCATGTCATGTCATGTCATGTCATGTCATGTCATGTCATGTCATGTCATGTCATGTCATGTCATGTCATGTCATGTCATGTCATGTCATGTCATGTCATGTCATGTCATGTCATGTCATGTCATGTCATGTCATGTCATGTCATGTCATGTCATGTCATGTCATGTCATGTCATGTCATGTCATGTCATGTCATGTCATGTCATGTCATGTCATGTCATGTCATGTCATGTCATGTCATGTCATGTCATGTCATGTCATGTCATGTCATGTCATGTCATGTCATGTCATGTCATGTCATGTCATGTCATGTCATGTCATGTCATGTCATGTCATGTCATGTCATGTCATGTCATGTCATGTCATGTCATGGCATGGCATGGCATGTCATGTCATGTCATGGCATGGCATGGCATGTCATGTCATGTCATGTCATGGCATGGCATGTCATGTCATGGCATGGCATGGCATGTCATGTCATGGCATGGCATGGCATGGCATGGCATGGCATGGCATGGCATGTCATGGCATGGCATGGCATGTCATGGCATGTTATGTCATGTCATGTCATGTCATGTCATGTTATGTCATGTCATGTCATGGCATGTCATGTCATGGCATGGTATGGCATGGCATGTCATGTCATGTCATGGCATGTCATGTCATGGCATGGCATGACATGTCATGTCATGTCATGGCATGTCATGTCATGGCATGGCATGGCATATCATGGCATGGCATGGCATGGCATGGCATTAAATGGCATGGCATGGCATGGCATGGCATGGCATGGCATGGCATGGCATGTCATGTCATGTCATGTCATGTCATGTCATGGCATGGCATGGCATGTCATGTCATGTCATGTCATGTCATGTCATGTCATGTCATGTCATGTCATGTCATGTCATGTCATGTCATGTCATGTCATGTCATGTCATGTCATGTCATGTCATGTCATGTCATGTCATGTCATGTCATGTCATGTCATGTCATGTCATGTCATGTCATGTCATGTCATGTCATGTCATGTCATGCCATGTCATGTCATGTCATGTCATGTCATGTCATGTCATGTCATGTCATGTCATGTCATGTCATGCCATGTCATGTCATGTCATGTCATGTCATGTCATGTCATGTCATGCCATGTCATGTCATGTCATGTCATGTCATGTCATGTCATGTCATGTCATGTCATGTCATGTCATGTCATGTCATGTCATGTCATGTCATGTCATGTCATGTCATGTCATGTCATGTCATGTCATGTCATGTCATGTCATGTCATGTCATGTCATGTCATGTCATGTCATGTCATGTCATGTCATGTCATGTCATGTCATGTCATGTCATGTCATGTCATGTCATGTCATGTCATGTCATGTCATGTCATGTCATGTCATGTCATGTCATGTCATGTCATGTCATGTCATGTCATGTCATGTCATGTCATGTCATGTCATGTCATGTCATGTCATGTCATGTCATGTCATGTCATGTCATGTCATGTCATGTCATGTCATGTCATGTCATGTCATGTCATGTCATGTCATGTCATGTCATGTCATGTCATGTCATGTCATGTCATGTCATGTCATGTCATGTCATGTCATGTCATGTCATGTCATGTCATGTCATGTCATGTCATGTCATGTCATGTCATGTCATGTCATGTCATGTCATGTCATGTCATGTCATGTCATGTCATGTCATGTCATGTCATGTCATGTCATGTCATGTCATGGCATGGCATGTCATGTCATGTCATGTCATGTCATGTCATGTCATGTCATGTCATGTCATGGCATGGCATGTCATGTCATGTCATGTCATGTCATGTCATGTCATGTCATGTCATGTCATGTCATGTCATGTCATGTCATGTCATGTCATGTCATGTCATGTCATGTCATGTCATGTCATGTCATGTCATGTCATGTCATGTCATGTCATGTCATGTCATGTCATGTCATGTCATGTCATGTCATGTCATGTCATGTCATGTCATGTCATGTCATGTCATGTCATGTCATGTCATGTCATGTCATGTCATGTCATGTCATGTCATGTCATGTCATGTCATGTCATGTCATGTCATGTCATGTCATGTCATGTCATGTCATGTCATGTCATGTCATGTCATGTCATGTCATGTCATGTCATGTCATGTCATGTCATGTCATGTCATGTCATGTCATGTCATGTCATGTCATGTCATGTCATGTCATGTCATGTCATGTCATGTCATGTCATGTCATGTCATGTCATGTCATGTCATGTCATGTCATGTCATGTCATGTCATGTCATGTCATGTCATGTCATGTCATGTCATGTCATGTCATGTCATGTCATGTCATGTCATGTCATGTCATGTCATGTCATGTCATGTCATGTCATGTCATGTCATGTCATGTCATGTCATGTCATGTCATGTCATGTCATGTCATGTCATGTCATGTCATGTCATGTCATGTCATGTCATGTCATGTCATGTCATGTCATGTCATGTCATGTCATGTCATGTCATGTCATGTCATGTCATGTCATGTCATGTCATGTCATGTCATGTCATGTCATGTCATGTCATGTCATGTCATGTCATGTCATGTCATGTCATGTCATGTCATGTCATGTCATGTCATGTCATGTCATGTCATGTCATGTCATGTCATGTCATGTCATGTCATGTCATGTCATGTCATGTCATGTCATGTCATGTCATGTCATGTCATGTCATGTCATGTCATGTCATGTCATGTCATGTCATGTCATGTCATGTCATGTCATGTCATGTCATGTCATGTCATGTCATGTCATGTCATGTCATGTCATGTCATGTCATGTCATGTCATGTCATGTCATGTCATGTCATGTCATGTCATGTCATGTCATGTCATGTCATGTCATGTCATGTCATGTCATGTCATGTCATGTCATGTCATGTCATGTCATGTCATGTCATGTCATGTCATGTCATGTCATGTCATGTCATGTCATGTCATGTCATGTCATGTCATGTCATGTCATGTCATGTCATGTCATGTCATGTCATGTCATGTCATGTCATGTCATGTCATGTCATGTCATGTCATGTCATGTCATGTCATGTCATGTCATGTCATGTCATGTCATGTCATGTCATGTCATGTCATGTCATGTCATGTCATGTCATGTCATGTCATGTCATGTCATGTCATGTCATGTCATGTCATGTCATGTCATGTCATGTCATGTCATGTCATGTCATGTCATGTCATGTCATGTCATGTCATGTCATGTCATGTCATGTCATGTCATGTCATGTCATGTCATGTCATGTCATGTCATGTCATGTCATGTCATGTCATGTCATGTCATGTCATGTCATGTCATGTCATGTCATGTCATGTCATGTCATGTCATGTCATGTCATGTCATGTCATGTCATGTCATGTCATGTCATGTCATGTCATGTCATGTCATGTCATGTCATGTCATGTCATGTCATGTCATGTCATGTCACGTCATTTTTTTTTTTTTTTTTTTTTTTACAATGGAGAAGACCTTTATGTCCTAGCCCAGTACACGTGCTAACGGTAGGGTCCAATCTACCACACGGGGTGCACTGGGGGCGTGTCGGACTCGAATGGTGACCAGCCATTAATACCGACTAAACTCCATTGGGCTCCGCCATCATTCCTCCCAGGAACTACCTCTCGGTATTACTTCTGGGGGGATGGCTGTACTAAATGTACTCATTCACTCTCACTCACGCGATCATACATCCTGTATGAGGCTTACTTGGGTGCTCTCTCAATCACACTTTGATTCACTCTCAAACACTCCCACATGAGGCTGACTTTTGTGCTCACCTTTTACGTTTCATGCGAGGCTGACTTGTGTGCTCACCTTACTCATTCCTTGCTAGGCTTACTTTTGTGCTCGCCCTACCCATCCATGTGAGGCTGACTTGGGTGCTCACCCTATCACCTGATTCACTCTCAATCGTGCCACTCTATTGTACCTTTGTCACTCCCTCTGGCATCCCATGTGGGACATTTTTCTTAGGCCCCACTTCTGACATACCATGCGAGGCTGACTTTTGTGCTCACCTTTTTCATTCCTTGCTAGGCTGACTTTTGTGCTAGCCTCTACCAACCTGTGAGGCTGACTTTTATGCTCACCCTTAACATGCAGTGTGAGACTGACTTGGATGCTCACCCTTTCACTCCTCTGCCACGCCATGAGGCATCGATAGCTTAGTTCCAACATACTACGCTACGACCCTCCCGTCTTGGCATGAGGCAGTCCACTTATACGCCTATACACTCACTCGTCTGTCTTGCTTCGGGGTGGCTGGGTTTACCCCTTACGCGGTTGCCATTCGCTGCGCCAACCTACCTCGGCATGAACAGACCATTCACTCTCTTATTTTGCGCTTGGCCTTTTTCGCTCCAACTAACCAATCACTAGTTAGCCGTGCCCGCCGCCTGTTGCTCGGTTCGCCAGATTACCTGTAGCCTACTGGCAATCTGGATGGTAGCAGCCGAGACTGCGTTCCACTTCTCCACCGTTTGACACATCCGCTGAATAAGGGTATCCGGGGTTGTGTCCCAGCCACAGACGTCAAGCATTGCTCTTCTTTCGACGTCGAACCGATGACATACGAACAGTATGTGTTCGGCAGTTTCATCTACACCTGGGCAGTCCGGGCAGACTGGGACCTCCGCGTGCCCGAACCTGTGGAGGTACTGACGACCTGTCATGTCATGTCATGTCATGTCATGTCATGTCATGTCATGTCATGTCATGTCATGTCATGTCATGTCATGTCATGTCATGTCATGTCATGTCATGTCATGTCATGTCATGTCATGTCATGTCATGTCATGTCATGTCATGTCATGTCATGTCATGTCATGTCATGTCATGTCATGTCATGTCATGTCATGTCATGTCATGTCATGTCATGTCATGTCATGTCATGTCATGTCATGTCATGTCATGTCATGTCATGTCATGTCATGTCATGTCATGTCATGTCATGTCATGTCATGTCATGTCATGTCATGTCATGTCATGTCATGTCATGTCATGTCATGTCATGTCATGTCATGTCATGTCATGTCATGTCATGTCATGTCATGTCATGTCATGTCATGTCATGTCATGTCATGTCATGTCATGTCATGTCATGTCATGTCATGTCATGTCATGTCATGTCATGTCATGTCATGTCATGTCATGTCATGTCATGTCATGTCATGTCATGTCATGTCATGTCATGTCATGTCATGTCATGTCATGTCATGTCATGTCATGTCATGTCATGTCATGTCATGTCATGTCATGTCATGTCATGTCATGTCATGTCATGTCATGTCATGTCATGTCATGTCATGTCATGTCATGTCATTTACCATTTACCCGAAGGACATTTGCCCGAATGTCACATAAACCCGAATGTCATTCACCCGAATGCCACGAACACCCGAAAGACATTCGCCCGAATGCAACATAAACCCGAATGCCATTCGCCCGAATTCCATATACCCGGAAAACATCGAAATGTCAATCGAAAAAAATTAATTTATTAAGATGAAATACAAATTTTATTACATTTGATGCTATGAAGAAATTAACACTAAAGCTATACCAGTCAAATAGTTAATCCAATCACCTGGTTTGTATGATTTAACTAGGGTTTCCAGTTTTAGATCCTTTCGTGAGTTCTTTTTAGACTTTTTAGCTGTTGGTACCGCTTGTAGTGTACGTAAAACGTACGTAAAATACGTACTAGGGTTTTTCTCTTCAAGCTGCAACTGCTTCAACACACCATAGAATTTCCACGGCTGAACAAACCGTTTCATTTCTTGTGTTAGTCTTCTACATTATTGATGGTTCTAGGAATCTTTGTCGATACATTTTCGAAAACTGACCACGAAGCGGGGGGCAAAGAAGGGTTATCGCGAAACTTTTTGATTAGTTTCCTTCCTACCAAAAATACAATTTTTACTAATGTAATACAAAAAATCGTCGAGAGCCTTTGGACAACTTTTCCTCAATTCTTCGAGTGCCATTGGAATACCTTGATGGGGTAAGAAAGCCAAGGCAACAACTTGTTTGTACATTAGTTGTATTCTGTGATCTTCCGAATATTTTGTCTGAAGACCAAGTTGTTTTATTTTTCTGAAAAAACTTTGGTTTAGATGGAAGAATCATCCGTGAATTAGGTGGAAGAATCATCCTGTCTCGAAATCCAATATTACGTAGAGCTATTTGGTATATAGATTCAAGAAATTGCTCTTGTTTTAAAAGAAGGAATCAACCCTTATGTTTGAGTATACCGGGCAGACGAGTGGATCAACAGTTTCTTTGCAAACTTATTTGGCATGCAGATCCAAGGATTTGTTATGTTTGAAAGAAGCAATAAACTCCTAATTAAGGGAAAAGAGCTGCTCATGTTTAAAAGAAGGAATCAATCCCTAAGTGTGAGTAAACCGGGCAAACAAGTGGATCACCGGTTTGATTGCGAGGGCTATTTGGTATACAAACTCAGCTGCTCATATTTAAAGAAGGAATCAACCCCTATATTTCAGTAAACCAAGCATACCAATGGATCACAGGTTTGCCGAGTAGGGACCTCCGCTTCGGTTCCTCCACCTCGTTAATTGTCGCAAAGCCGCATCACACTAGCTTCACCACATAACATTTATGAGCTACTATTTACTAACGGTGTTGTACCAAATGGACTTCCACCATGCAAGATATAATTATTAATTTAGTTGATTCAATTCGTTAACGGAACATCTAAATATATATTTACCTCGATCGATGGTGTTTCCGAAAGATTTCTTATTATTTTGTCCGGTTTATCACAAGATTTCACCGCTCGAGCTGACAACTGCGTCCTATATGCATCAGCACCTGAAGAGCATTTGTGGCGTTGGCAACAGAACCTCAGTGACGTCGGATAGTACACCTAAAAGCGATATCGCATAGCCACATTGGTCAGTGTACGGTTGACTAATGTGGCTACGCCACATCGCTTTCTGGGGCACTGTCCGACTTCGCTGCCGCTCAGTCGGCTTTAAACTAGCTATAGCCCCTATGTTTGAGTAAACCGGGCAAACAATTGGATCACAGGTTTGCTTATAACTCCGGCGACGGGTGGATCAACGCCTCGTCCAACGGAACCTCAGCGGCTTTGCGCCGCTTCGGATCCTTGGCCTCGGATATGCGGCCAAGCCGCATCAGACTAGCTCTGCTGTATAAGCTCACCTGTTATTGTTCAGTTTATCAAACTTTGGTTAAAGATTTTACATTTCCCGCTCGGATTTGGTTTATTTAGGTTAAAATACATCCTTTTGGCAAAAACCGCATTAAAGTCGGACTTCTATCACTAAAGTCAGTAAACTAGACAATGACCCATTTTATATTATGCTTATGAGTGAATGTGGTATTCGGGTTAATGACATTCGGGCGAGTGGTCCATTCGGGTTGATGGCATTCGGGTAAATGGTCCATTCGGGTTAATGACATTCGGGTAAATGGTCCATTCTGGTAAATGGTTTTCGGGCGAACGTCATTCGGGTAAATGACTTTCGGGCGAATGTCATTCGGGCGAATGTGATAGAACCTTCGAGATAGCATCAAATTTTGATGCCTTATGCATTTTAAAGTCATTTGGCATCAATAATACCTGTTCGATTTGGAAATTTCCCCTCCTTTGAACAAAAAAAGTCGATTTTCGTCAAAAAAATTTTTTCGAGTTTGCATCAAATCTCGACGTTTCATGCAGTCTAAAGTCATTTGGCATCGAAAATACAAAGTCGATGTTGAAATTTTCCTTTACTCCCCCCTTTGAACAAAAATCGTCAAAAAAAGTCAATTTTCGTTAAAAAAATTTTTTCGAGATAGCATCAAATTTTGATGCCTTATGCATTTTAAAGTCATTTGGCATCAATAATACCTGTTCGATTTGGAAATTTCCCCTCCTTTGAACAAAAAAAGTCGAAAAAAGTCGATTTTCGCCAAAAAAAAAATTTCGAGTTTGCATCAAATCTCGACGTTTCATGCAGTTTAAAGTCATTTGGCATCGAAAATACAAAGTCGATTTTGAAATTTTCCTTCACTCCCCCCTTTGAACGAAAATCGTCAAAAAAAGTCAATTTTCGTTAAAAAAATTTTTTCGAGATAGCATCAAATTTTGATGCCTTATGCATTTTAAAGCCATTTGGCATCAATAATACCTGTTCGATTTGGAAATTTCCCCTCCTTTGAACAAAAAAAGTCGAAAAAAGTCGATTTTCGTCAAAAAAAATTTTTCGAGTTTGCATCAAATCTCGACGTTTCATGCAGTTTAAAGTCATTTGGCATCGAAAATACAAAGTCGATTTTGAAATTTTCCTTTACTCCCCCCTTTGAACAAAAATCGTCAAAAAAAAGTCAATTTTCGTTAAAAAAAAATTTTCGAGATAGCATCAAATTTTGATGCCTTATGCATTTTAAAGTCATTTGGCATCAATAATACCTGTTCGATTTGGAAATTTCCCCTCCTTTGAACAAAAAAAGTCGAAAAAAGTCGATTTTCGTCAAAAAATTTTTTTCGAGTTTGCATCAAATCTCGACGTTTCATGCAGTTTAAAGT
>NW_026684003.1:0-13881 GCF_030247195.1 Topomyia yanbarensis | reverse complement strand
TTGATTTGATTGATTTGATTGATTTGATTGATTTGATTGATTTGATTGATTTGATTGATTTGATTGATTTGATTGATTTGATTGATTTGATTGATTTGATTGATTTGATTGATTTGATTGATTTGATTGATTTGATTGATTTGATTGATTTGATTGATTTGATTGATTTGATTGATTTGATTGATTTGATTGATTTGATTGATTTGATTGATTTGATTGATTTGATTGATTTGATTGATTTGATTGATTTGATTGATTTGATTGATTTGATTGATTTGATTGATTTGATTGATTTGATTGATTTGATTGATTTGATTGATTTGATTGATTTGATTGATTTGATTGATTTGATTGATTTGATTGATTTGATTGATTTGATTGATTTGATTGATTTGATTGATTTGATTGATTTGATTGATTTGATTGATTTGATTGATTTGATTGATTTGATTGATTTGATTGATTTGATTGATTTGATTGATTTGATTGATTTGATTGATTTGATTGATTTGATTGATTTGATTGATTTGATTGATTTGATTGATTTGATTGATTTGATTGATTTGATTGATTTGATTGATTTGATTGATTTGATTGATTCGATTGATTTGATTGATTTGATTGATTTGATTGATTTGATTGATTCGATTGATTTGATTGATTTGATTGATTTGATTGATTTGATTGATTTGATTGATTTGATCGATTTGATTGATTTGATTGATTTGATTGATTTGATTGATTTGATTGATTTGATTGATTTGATTGATTTGATTGATTTGATTGATTTGATTGATTTGATTGATTTGATTGATTTGATTGATTTGATTGATTTGATTGATTTGATTGATTTGATTGATTTGATTGATTTGATTGATTTGATTGATTTGATTGATTTGATTGATTTGATTGATTTGATTGATTTGATTGATTTGATTGATTTGATTGATTTGATTGATTTGATTGATTTGATTGATTTGATTGATTTGATTGATTTGATTGATTTGATTGATTTGATTGATTTGATTGATTTGATTGATTTGATTGATTTGATTGATTTGATTGATTTGATTGATTTGATTGATTTGATTGATTTGATTGATTTGATTGATTTGATTGATTTGATTGATTTGATTGATTTGATTGATTTGATTGATTTGATTGATTTGATTGATTTGATTGATTTGATTGATTTGATTGATTTGATTGATTTGATTGATTTGATTGATTTGATTGATTTGATTGATTTGATTGATTTGATTGATTTGATTGATTTGATTGATTTGATTGATTTGATTGATTTGATTGATTTGATTGATTTGATTGATTTGATTGATTTGATTGATTTGATTGATTTGATTGATTTGATTGATTTGATTGATTTGATTGATTTGATTGATTTGATTGATTTGATTGATTTGATTGATTTGATTGATTTGATTGATTTGATTGATTTGATTGATTTGATTGATTTGATTGATTTGATTGATTTGATTGATTTGATTGATTTGATTGATTTGATTGATTTGATTGATTTGATTGATTTGATTGATTTGATTGATTTGATTGATTTGATTGATTTGATTGATTTGATTGATTTGATTGATTTGATTGATTTGATTGATTTGATTGATTTGATTGATTTGATTGATTTGATTGATTTGATTGATTTGATTGATTTGATTGATTTGATTGATTTGATTGATTTGATTGATTTGATTGATTTGATTGATTTGATTGATTTGATTGATTTGATTGATTTGATTGATTTGATTGATTTGATTGATTTGATTGATTTGATTGATTTGATTGATTTGATTGATTTGATTGATTTGATTGATTTGATTGATTTGATTGATTTGATTGATTTGATTGATTTGATTGATTTGATTGATTTGATTGATTTGATTGATTTGATTGATTTGATTGATTTGATTGATTTGATTGATTTGATTGATTTGATTGATTTGATTGATTTGATTGATTTGATTGATTTGATTGATTTGATTGATTTGATTGATTTGATTGATTTGATTGATTTGATTGATTTGATTGATTTGATTGATTTGATTGATTTGATTGATTTGATTGATTTGATTGATTTGATTGATTTGATTGATTTGATTGATTTGATTGATTTGATTGATTTGATTGATTTGATTGATTTGATTGATTTGATTGATTTGATTGATTTGATTGATTTGATTGATTTGATTGATTTGATTGATTTGATTGATTTGATTGATTTGATTGATTTGATTGATTTGATTGATTTGATTGATTTGATTGATTTGATTGATTTGATTGATTTGATTGATTTGATTGATTTGATTGATTTGATTGATTTGATTGATTTGATTGATTTGATTGATTTGATTGATTTGATTGATTTGATTGATTTGATTGATTTGATTGATTTGATTGATTTGATTGATTTGATTGATTTGATTGATTTGATTGATTTGATTGATTTGATTGATTTGATTGATTTGATTGATTTGATTGATTTGATTGATTTGATTGATTTGATTGATTTGATTGATTTGATTGATTTGATTGATTTGATTGATTTGATTGATTTGATTGATTTGATTGATTTGATTGATTTGATTGATTTGATTGATTTGATTGATTTGATTGATTTGATTGATTTGATTGATTTGATTGATTTGATTGATTTGATTGATTTGATTGATTTGATTGATTTGATTGATTTGATTGATTTGATTGATTTGATTGATTTGATTGATTTGATTGATTTGATTGATTTGATTGATTTGATTGATTTGATTGATTTGATTGATTTGATTGATTTGATTGATTTGATTGATTTGATTGATTTGATTGATTTGATTGATTTGATTGATTTGATTGATTTGATTGATTTGATTGATTTGATTGATTTGATTGATTTGATTGATTTGATTGATTTGATTGATTTGATTGATTTGATTGATTTGATTGATTTGATTGATTTGATTGATTTGATTGATTTGATTGATTTGATTGATTTGATTGATTTGATTGATTTGATTGATTTGATTGATTTGATTGATTTGATTGATTTGATTGATTTGATTGATTTGATTGATTTGATTGATTTGATTGATTTGATTGATTTGATTGATTTGATTGATTTGATTGATTTGATTGATTTGATTGATTTGATTGATTTGATTGATTTGATTGATTTGATTGATTTGATTGATTTGATTGATTTGATTGATTTGATTGATTTGATTGATTTGATTGATTTGATTGATTTGATTGATTTGATTGATTTGATTGATTTGATTGATTTGATTGATTTGATTGATTTGATTGATTTGATTGATTTGATTGATTTGATTGATTTGATTGATTTGATTGATTTGATTGATTTGATTGATTTGATTGATTTGATTGATTTGATTGATTTGATTGATTTGATTGATTTGATTGATTTGATTGATTTGATTGATTTGATTGATTTGATTGATTTGATTGATTTGATTGATTTGATTGATTTGATTGATTTGATTGATTTGATTGATTTGATTGATTTGATTGATTTGATTGATTTGATTGATTTGATTGATTTGATTGATTTGATTGATTTGATTGATTTGATTGATTTGATTGATTTGATTGATTTGATTGATTTGATTGATTTGATTGATTTGATTGATTTGATTGATTTGATTGATTTGATTGATTTGATTGATTTGATTGATTTGATTGATTTGATTGATTTGATTGATTTGATTGATTTGATTGATTTGATTGATTTGATTGATTTGATTGATTTGATTGATTTGATTGATTTGATTGATTTGATTGATTTGATTGATTTGATTGATTTGATTGATTTGATTGATTTGATTGATTTGATTGATTTGATTGATTTGATTGATTTGATTGATTTGATTGATTTGATTGATTTGATTGATTTGATTGATTTGATTGATTTGATTGATTTGATTGATTTGATTGATTTGATTGATTTGATTGATTTGATTGATTTGATTGATTTGATTGATTTGATTGATTTGATTGATTTGATTGATTTGATTGATTTGATTGATTTGATTGATTTGATTGATTTGATTGATTTGATTGATTTGATTGATTTGATTGATTTGATTGATTTGATTGATTTGATTGATTTGATTGATTTGATTGATTTGATTGATTTGATTGATTTGATTGATTTGATTGATTTGATTGATTTGATTGATTTGATTGATTTGATTGATTTGATTGATTTGATTGATTTGATTGATTTGATTGATTTGATTGATTTGATTGATTTGATTGATTTGATTGATTTGATTGATTTGATTGATTTGATTGATTTGATTGATTTGATTGATTTGATTGATTTGATTGATTTGATTGATTTGATTGATTTGATTGATTTGATTGATTTGATTGATTTGATTGATTTGATTGATTTGATTGATTTGATTGATTTGATTGATTTGATTGATTTGATTGATTTGATTGATTTGATTGATTTGATTGATTTGATTGATTTGATTGATTTGATTGATTTGATTGATTTGATTGATTTGATTGATTTGATTGATTTGATTGATTTGATTGATTTGATTGATTTGATTGATTTGATTGATTTGATTGATTTGATTGATTTGATTGATTTGATTGATTTGATTGATTTGATTGATTTGATTGATTTGATTGATTTGATTGATTTGATTGATTTGATTGATTTGATTGATTTGATTGATTTGATTGATTTGATTGATTTGATTGATTTGATTGATTTGATTGATTTGATTGATTTGATTGATTTGATTGATTTGATTGATTTGATTGATTTGATTGATTTGATTGATTTGATTGATTTGATTGATTTGATTGATTTGATTGATTTGATTGATTTGATTGATTTGATTGATTTGATTGATTTGATTGATTTGATTGATTTGATTGATTTGATTGATTTGATTGATTTGATTGATTTGATTGATTTGATTGATTTGATTGATTTGATTGATTTGATTGATTTGATTGATTTGATTGATTTGATTGATTTGATTGATTTGATTGATTTGATTGATTTGATTGATTTGATTGATTTGATTGATTTGATTGATTTGATTGATTTGATTGATTTGATTGATTTGATTGATTTGATTGATTTGATTGATTTGATTGATTTGATTGATTTGATTGATTTGATTGATTTGATTGATTTGATTGATTTGATTGATTTGATTGATTTGATTGATTTGATTGATTTGATTGATTTGATTGATTTGATTGATTTGATTGATTTGATTGATTTGATTGATTTGATTGATTTGATTGATTTGATTGATTTGATTGATTTGATTGATTTGATTGATTTGATTGATTTGATTGATTTGATTGATTTGATTGATTTGATTGATTTGATTGATTTGATTGATTTGATTGATTTGATTGATTTGATTGATTTGATTGATTTGATTGATTTGATTGATTTGATTGATTTGATTGATTTGATTGATTTGATTGATTTGATTGATTTGATTGATTTGATTGATTTGATTGATTTGATTGATTTGATTGATTTGATTGATTTGATTGATTTGATTGATTTGATTGATTTGATTGATTTGATTGATTTGATTGATTTGATTGATTTGATTGATTTGATTGATTTGATTGATTTGATTGATTTGATTGATTTGATTGATTTGATTGATTTGATTGATTTGATTGATTTGATTGATTTGATTGATTTGATTGATTTGATTGATTTGATTGATTTGATTGATTTGATTGATTTGATTGATTTGATTGATTTGATTGATTTGATTGATTTGATTGATTTGATTGATTTGATTGATTTGATTGATTTGATTGATTTGATTGATTTGATTGATTTGATTGATTTGATTGATTTGATTGATTTGATTGATTTGATTGATTTGATTGATTTGATTGATTTGATTGATTTGATTGATTTGATTGATTTGATTGATTTGATTGATTTGATTGATTTGATTGATTTGATTGATTTGATTGATTTGATTGATTTGATTGATTTGATTGATTTGATTGATTTGATTGATTTGATTGATTTGATTGATTTGATTGATTTGATTGATTTGATTGATTTGATTGATTTGATTGATTTGATTGATTTGATTGATTTGATTGATTTGATTGATTTGATTGATTTGATTGATTTGATTGATTTGATTGATTTGATTGATTTGATTGATTTGATTGATTTGATTGATTTGATTGATTTGATTGATTTGATTGATTTGATTGATTTGATTGATTTGATTGATTTGATTGATTTGATTGATTTGATTGATTTGATTGATTTGATTGATTTGATTGATTTGATTGATTTGATTGATTTGATTGATTTGATTGATTTGATTGATTTGATTGATTTGATTGATTTGATTGATTTGATTGATTTGATTGATTTGATTGATTTGATTGATTTGATTGATTTGATTGATTTGATTGATTTGATTGATTTGATTGATTTGATTGATTTGATTGATTTGATTGATTTGATTGATTTGATTGATTTGATTGATTTGATTGATTTGATTGATTTGATTGATTTGATTGATTTGATTGATTTGATTGATTTGATTGATTTGATTGATTTGATTGATTTGATTGATTTGATTGATTTGATTGATTTGATTGATTTGATTGATTTGATTGATTTGATTGATTTGATTGATTTGATTGATTTGATTGATTTGATTGATTTGATTGATTTGATTGATTTGATTGATTTGATTGATTTGATTGATTTGATTGATTTGATTGATTTGATTGATTTGATTGATTTGATTGATTTGATTGATTTGATTGATTTGATTGATTTGATTGATTTGATTGATTTGATTGATTTGATTGATTTGATTGATTTGATTGATTTGATTGATTTGATTGATTTGATTGATTTGATTGATTTGATTGATTTGATTGATTTGATTGATTTGATTGATTTGATTGATTTGATTGATTTGATTGATTTGATTGATTTGATTGATTTGATTGATTTGATTGATTTGATTGATTTGATTGATTTGATTGATTTGATTGATTTGATTGATTTGATTGATTTGATTGATTTGATTGATTTGATTGATTTGATTGATTTGATTGATTTGATTGATTTGATTGATTTGATTGATTTGATTGATTTGATTGATTTGATTGATTTGATTGATTTGATTGATTTGATTGATTTGATTGATTTGATTGATTTGATTGATTTGATTGATTTGATTGATTTGATTGATTTGATTGATTTGATTGATTTGATTGATTTGATTGATTTGATTGATTTGATTGATTTGATTGATTTGATTGATTTGATTGATTTGATTGATTTGATTGATTTGATTGATTTGATTGATTTGATTGATTTGATTGATTTGATTGATTTGATTGATTTGATTGATTTGATTGATTTGATTGATTTGATTGATTTGATTGATTTGATTGATTTGATTGATTTGATTGATTTGATTGATTTGATTGATTTGATTGATTTGATTGATTTGATTGATTTGATTGATTTGATTGATTTGATTGATTTGATTGATTTGATTGATTTGATTGATTTGATTGATTTGATTGATTTGATTGATTTGATTGATTTGATTGATTTGATTGATTTGATTGATTTGATTGATTTGATTGATTTGATTGATTTGATTGATTTGATTGATTTGATTGATTTGATTGATTTGATTGATTTGATTGATTTGATTGATTTATTTGATTGATTTGATTGATTTGATTGATTTGATTGATTTGATTGATTTGATTGATTTGATTGATTTGATTGATTTGATTGATTTGATTGATTTGATTGATTTGATTGATTTGATTGATTTGATTGATTTGATTGATTTGATTGATTTGATTGATTTGATTGATTTGATTGATTTGATTGATTTGATTGATTTGATTGATTTGATTGATTTGATTGATTTGATTGATTTGATTGATTTGATTGATTTGATTGATTTGATTGATTTGATTGATTTGATTGATTTGATTGATTTGATTGATTTGATTGATTTGATTGATTTGATTGATTTGATTGATTTGATTGATTTGATTGATTTGATTGATTTGATTGATTTGATTGATTTGATTGATTTGATTGATTTGATTGATTTGATTGATTTGATTGATTTGATTGATTTGATTGATTTGATTGATTTGATTGATTTGATTGATTTGATTGATTTGATTGATTTGATTGATTTGATTGATTTGATTGATTTGATTGATTTGATTGATTTGATTGATTTGATTGATTTGATTGATTTGATTGATTTGATTGATTTGATTGATTTGATTGATTTGATTGATTTGATTGATTTGATTGATTTGATTGATTTGATTGATTTGATTGATTTGATTGATTTGATTGATTTGATTGATTTGATTGATTTGATTGATTTGATTGATTTGATTGATTTGATTGATTTGATTGATTTGATTGATTTGATTGATTTGATTGATTTGATTGATTTGATTGATTTGATTGATTTGATTGATTTGATTGATTTGATTGATTTGATTGATTTGATTGATTTGATTGATTTGATTGATTTGATTGATTTGATTGATTTGATTGATTTGATTGATTTGATTGATTTGATTGATTTGATTGATTTGATTGATTTGATTGATTTGATTGATTTGATTGATTTGATTGATTTGATTGATTTGATTGATTTGATTGATTTGATTGATTTGATTGATTTGATTGATTTGATTGATTTGATTGATTTGATTGATTTGATTGATTTGATTGATTTGATTGATTTGATTGATTTGATTGATTTGATTGATTTGATTGATTTGATTGATTTGATTGATTTGATTGATTTGATTGATTTGATTGATTTGATTGATTTGATTGATTTGATTGATTTGATTGATTTGATTGATTTGATTGATTTGATTGATTTGATTGATTTGATTGATTTGATTGATTTGATTGATTTGATTGATTTGATTGATTTGATTGATTTGATTGATTTGATTGATTTGATTGATTTGATTGATTTGATTGATTTGATTGATTTGATTGATTTGATTGATTTGATTGATTTGATTGATTTGATTGATTTGATTGATTTGATTGATTTGATTGATTTGATTGATTTGATTGATTTGATTGATTTGATTGATTTGATTGATTTGATTGATTTGATTGATTTGATTGATTTGATTGATTTGATTGATTTGATTGATTTGATTGATTTGATTGATTTGATTGATTTGATTGATTTGATTGATTTGATTGATTTGATTGATTTGATTGATTTGATTGATTTGATTGATTTGATTGATTTGATTGATTTGATTGATTTGATTGATTTGATTGATTTGATTGATTTGATTGATTTGATTGATTTGATTGATTTGATTGATTTGATTGATTTGATTGATTTGATTGATTTGATTGATTTGATTGATTTGATTGATTTGATTGATTTGATTGATTTGATTGATTTGATTGATTTGATTGATTTGATTGATTTGATTGATTTGATTGATTTGATTGATTTGATTGATTTGATTGATTTGATTGATTTGATTGATTTGATTGATTTGATTGATTTGATTGATTTGATTGATTTGATTGATTTGATTGATTTGATTGATTTGATTGATTTGATTGATTTGATTGATTTGATTGATTTGATTGATTTGATTGATTTGATTGATTTGATTGATTTGATTGATTTGATTGATTTGATTGATTTGATTGATTTGATTGATTTGATTGATTTGATTGATTTGATTGATTTGATTGATTTGATTGATTTGATTGATTTGATTGATTTGATTGATTTGATTGATTTGATTGATTTGATTGATTTGATTGATTTGATTGATTTGATTGATTTGATTGATTTGATTGATTTGATTGATTTGATTGATTTGATTGATTTGATTGATTTGATTGATTTGATTGATTTGATTGATTTGATTGATTTGATTGATTTGATTGATTTGATTGATTTGATTGATTTGATTGATTTGATTGATTTGATTGATTTGATTGATTTGATTGATTTGATTGATTTGATTGATTTGATTGATTTGATTGATTTGATTGATTTGATTGATTTGATTGATTTGATTGATTTGATTGATTTGATTGATTTGATTGATTTGATTGATTTGATTGATTTGATTGATTTGATTGATTTGATTGATTTGATTGATTTGATTGATTTGATTGATTTGATTGATTTGATTGATTTGATTGATTTGATTGATTTGATTGATTTGATTGATTTGATTGATTTGATTGATTTGATTGATTTGATTGATTTGATTGATTTGATTGATTTGATTGATTTGATTGATTTGATTGATTTGATTGATTTGATTGATTTGATTGATTTGATTGATTTGATTGATTTGATTGATTTGATTGATTTGATTGATTTGATTGATTTGATTGATTTGATTGATTTGATTGATTTGATTGATTTGATTGATTTGATTGATTTGATTGATTTGATTGATTTGATTGATTTGATTGATTTGATTGATTTGATTGATTTGATTGATTTGATTGATTTGATTGATTTGATTGATTTGATTGATTTGATTGATTTGATTGATTTGATTGATTTGATTGATTTGATTGATTTGATTGATTTGATTGATTTGATTGATTTGATTGATTTGATTGATTTGATTGATTTGATTGATTTGATTGATTTGATTGATTTGATTGATTTGATTGATTTGATTGATTTGATTGATTTGATTGATTTGATTGATTTGATTGATTTGATTGATTTGATTGATTTGATTGATTTGATTGATTTGATTGATTTGATTGATTTGATTGATTTGATTGATTTGATTGATTTGATTGATTTGATTGATTTGATTGATTTGATTGATTTGATTGATTTGATTGATTTGATTGATTTGATTGATTTGATTGATTTGATTGATTTGATTGATTTGATTGATTTGATTGATTTGATTGATTTGATTGATTTGATTGATTTGATTGATTTGATTGATTTGATTGATTTGATTGATTTGATTGATTTGATTGATTTGATTGATTTGATTGATTTGATTGATTTGATTGATTTGATTGATTTGATTGATTTGATTGATTTGATTGATTTGATTGATTTGATTGATTTGATTGATTTGATTGATTTGATTGATTTGATTGATTTGATTGATTTGATTGATTTGATTGATTTGATTGATTTGATTGATTTGATTGATTTGATTGATTTGATTGATTTGATTGATTTGATTGATTTGATTGATTTGATTGATTTGATTGATTTGATTGATTTGATTGATTTGATTGATTTGATTGATTTGATTGATTTGATTGATTTGATTGATTTGATTGATTTGATTGATTTGATTGATTTGATTGATTTGATTGATTTGATTGATTTGATTGATTTGATTGATTTGATTGATTTGATTGATTTGATTGATTTGATTGATTTGATTGATTTGATTGATTTGATTGATTTGATTGATTTGATTGATTTGATTGATTTGATTGATTTGATTGATTTGATTGATTTGATTGATTTGATTGATTTGATTGATTTGATTGATTTGATTGATTTGATTGATTTGATTGATTTGATTGATTTGATTGATTTGATTGATTTGATTGATTTGATTGATTTGATTGATTTGATTGATTTGATTGATTTGATTGATTTGATTGATTTGATTGATTTGATTGATTTGATTGATTTGATTGATTTGATTGATTTGATTGATTTGATTGATTTGATTGATTTGATTGATTTGATTGATTTGATTGATTTGATTGATTTGATTGATTTGATTGATTTGATTGATTTGATTGATTTGATTGATTTGATTGATTTGATTGATTTGATTGATTTGATTGATTTGATTGATTTGATTGATTTGATTGATTTGATTGATTTGATTGATTTGATTGATTTGATTGATTTGATTGATTTGATTGATTTGATTGATTTGATTGATTTGATTGATTTGATTGATTTGATTGATTTGATTGATTTGATTGATTTGATTGATTTGATTGATTTGATTGATTTGATTGATTTGATTGATTTGATTGATTTGATTGATTTGATTGATTTGATTGATTTGATTGATTTGATTGATTTGATTGATTTGATTGATTTGATTGATTTGATTGATTTGATTGATTTGATTGATTTGATTGATTTGATTGATTTGATTGATTTGATTGATTTGATTGATTTGATTGATTTGATTGATTTGATTGATTTGATTGATTTGATTGATTTGATTGATTTGATTGATTTGATTGATTTGATTGATTTGATTGATTTGATTGATTTGATTGATTTGATTGATTTGATTGATTTGATTGATTTGATTGATTTGATTGATTTGATTGATTTGATTGATTTGATTGATTTGATTGATTTGATTGATTTGATTCATTTGATTCGTGTGATTCATTTGATTCCTTTGATTCATATGATTCATTTGATTCATTTGATTCATATGATTCATATGATTCATTTGATTCATTTGATTCATTTGATTCATTTGATTCATTTGATTCATTTGATTCATTTGATTCATTTGATTCATTTGATTCATTTGATTCATTTGATTCATTTGATTCATTTGATTCATTTGATTCATTTGATTCATTTGATTCATTTGATTCATTTGATTCATTTGATTCATTTGATTCATTTGATTCATTTGATTCATTTGATTCATTTGATTCATTTGATTCATTTGATTCATTTGATTCATTTGATTCATTTGATTCATTTGATTCTTTTGATTCATTTAATTCATTTAATTCATTTGATTCATTTGATTCATTTGATTCATTTGATTCATTTGATTCATTTGATTCATTTGATTCATTTGATTCATTTGATCCATTTGATGTATTTTATTCATATCTTTAATTTTATGCATTTCATGTTCAATCATTCGTTTTATTTCATTCAATTTGTGAGTATGAGTTAATTTATTCTATTAATCTTATAACTATTTTTAAATTTAATCTTAATTTTTATGTAATAACCTAATCTAATTTGATTCTTGTATATTATAATTTTCATGTTCATAATTTTTCTACTCATTTTATGAATTTAAAAACCTATTGTTTCATTTTTTGCTTTACTTTTTTATTTCGGTCGTTTTGTTGATTTCTATAATCTATTCAGTTTATTCGAGATTTTATTCGTGCAAGACTAGAAACTGTTTACATCCCACCTCTAGTTGGGTGCCTACTTCTCGTGAGTTCTGCAAACTAATCCAATAGTGAAATGTGTAAGAAATGTCTCATCTCACTGCTAGGTGGATTAAATCGGTTTTTGATCATATTTCTGGCAAGTGGAAATGATAAAAATCTTTCAAAAAATTTATTTATATATATATATATATATATATATATATATATATATATATATATATATATATATATATATATATATATATATATATATATATATATATATATATATATATATATATATATATATATATATATATATATATATATATATATATATATATATATATATACATATATATATATATATATATATATATATATATATATATATATATATATATATATATATATATATATATATATATATATATATATATATATATATATATATATATATATATATATATATATATATATATATATATATATATATATATATATATAGACATTGTCTCAAATCGTCGAGCTGAGCCGATTGGTATATAAGACCCGGCCCTCCGACCCTCGGAAAAAATCTTGAAAGTATGAGCGAACTCTATACATTTCTTTTATAAGAAATGTAAAAAGATTATATAATACTAATTGTTACGTAGTAAAAC
>NW_026684002.1:0-152000 GCF_030247195.1 Topomyia yanbarensis | reverse complement strand
ATTACTCGTTTATCAATTTCGGATTCATGCGTTACTACCAGAGACACGTGAAACACAACTATGCAAATTACACGATCTGGCGCGGCAAATGCTTCACATTTTCACATCGTTCTAACGATGCGATGAACTGAGTATTCACCGTCTGCGATAAGCTCTCTGTGGTATATCCCGTGAGATTCACGCGGGGAATCACCTTACGAGAGATGTTTTGCAACGCGAGTAGGTAGGTACACCGAAAAATTGTTTCACTATCAGTTGTTGAACAGTCTTGATGAAAATCAGACATGAAACCGTACTCGTTGTCTGTACCGTTTCTTCCGGTCATCATTGCATTGGTTAACTATAGTTCAGGGTAGTTGATACTCCATTACCAGAGTAAATGCTACATTTAGATTTCTCATTGCAGGAGTTACGTCGCATTGGTCCCCACGCAGATCAGAGAATACTCATCAATTTCTGTAGCAGTGGCCAACGTTGGAAACGGTGGCTATTCACAATATGAGGTGATCTTTCATAAATCCCCCAAAAAAGGGCCAAAGAAAGAACTAAAAAGCATGATCACTGTTCAGGACAACGATACTACAACAGTTTCGTTTAAGGTAGAAGCATTGCATCATATATTACCTTTAATTATTCTAACTTATCTTAACTAATTTATTCAAGACCGAATCGCTTGATGAGGGTTCCTATAAATTTACTATTCGAGATCTTGCGAAACCAAATGAGACGCACAATAGGTTCCTGGAAGTGTTTCGAAAATCTTCAGTGATTCTGATTCAAACAGATAAACCAATTTACAAACCAGGTGATACGATCAAATTTAGAGTGCTGGTATTGGATCATGAAACAAAACCTCTGATCAAACTGAAAAGTGTCAATATTAAACTTATTGATAGTAAGGATAATCTTATCAGAGAATGGCCGTATGCGAAAATCCAGAATGGTATATTTCAATCACAGTTGGACCTAGCCAATTTCATAGCTCTTGGCAGTTGGACAATCGCTGTCGTGGCTCGCTCCGGAGATACTAAATATAAGTCCATCACGATAGCCGAATATGTTCTACCAAAACATGAGATTCGTATCACCAAATCTACACTTACTACAATCAAGGATAAAAGCTTACCTTTAACTATCGAAGCTAGGTACACTTTTGGAAAACCAATTAAAGGAAGTCTTTATTTAACAATTGATGGTTCAGATCTTCCGAACAAGACAGAAATCAATGGCCGAGCTCAGATCCGTGTAGATCTTCAAAACATAATAACGGACCAGTCGGACTCGGACGTGGTATGGCTAAACGTAACTGCTAATGTTGAGGAAGCTGGTTCCGGCCATCTCTATCAATCTAGTGCAAATATTCCCATCTACCAAAAACCCTACAAACTCACACTCCAGAAATCATCGGAATATTTGCTACCGGAGGTGCCCTACCGTTGTTGGTTGAAGTTGACCGACCCACTCGGTGAACCTTTTGAGCAACCGGAAACAATTAAAGTGAAGGCAACACGTGACATACGACTGTGGCTCGATAAAACATACATGATTGAGCGAAAACCCGATGAAAATGGAATGCTGGAACTTCAGTTCGAGACTTCCGATAGTACGATGAAATTGGATATTGCCGCGACGTACGCCGGAGAAACGACACACTTTACGATACCAAGTGAAATGGATCAAAGTGGAGATAGACCATTTCTAAAGGTATCTGTGTTGACTGGAAATCCTAGATTGAGTCAACCGGTCGAGCTGCAGGTGCACAGTTCTTTTAAGATGAGTCTACTTCTGTACTACGTGATTGCTCACGGTGAGATCGTTGCAAGTGGAAAGCTGCATGTGAAGGAACTTCGATGGCTAAATTTTCAATTGATGACAAACTTTAAAATGGTACCTAGAGCTAGCTTGGTTGTTATGGCTATTAACAGCAACAAGCTCATCAAAGATGTGGTACAATTTAAAGTTCATGATTTGAACAGTTTTGTAAGTGATATTATATTAATGCCTAGAGTATTCAATTTTGAGCATTTGTTTTGTAGGTCAATGTAACTCTGTCAAGTGGTGAAACAGAACCCCAAAAACAGCTGACAGTAACGGCCAAGTCATATCCAAAATCGATGGTTGGTCTTTTAGCTATTGATAAGAGTGTGCTTGCGTTGGGAAGCGGAAATGATTTGACCAAACAAGCGCTGTTCGAAGAACTGGAGACGCCTATTTTGGCGTCATCTTATCTGGATGAGCTAGAAGTAAGTACTACAGTCTTTAATTCGATTGTTTTCAATATTCTGAACTGCTATGATAACTACTATGGCGGATAGTCTACTAGTTGCGATATTTATTGCCAATAACAGCAGAAATTAATAGTACCCTTATTCTGGTATTAATAGTATGATTTGTACATAATATCTTTGTGAACAATAGTCTCAAAATTATTAAATCATGTGTGTCATTTAGAAAGGCTAGGGATACACCCTACATTAAAAGGTTACTGCATCTTGTACCGTTTATATTAACTCATTGCATACTATACACGAGATTGAGATAATGCGTGCCGACGATTATATCAGTAGATCCGATATCAACCCCAAAGCTCTCCAAGCTCCCATTGTTAGGAGGTACCAACTACACTAACAGCGTTTTCATTTTCACATTGTAATGTGATTGATACTACACCAGTGTAGCGAGCAAAAAAAGATAGACACTCAACTTTGAACGAGGGTAGTCGATGTATCACTGATGCGTGCAGGTCAACTGCATAAACGAACATGTCATAGCAGTTTCACCCTGGAGTGTAAATACGTTGACAGAGACGCAATATATAAAATATGTTACGAAGTGTTTTTAAAAAGTGAGTTTGATTTCAACTAACTTTATTCCTGTCTACTGATTTAGTTTTGACGTAGGAGAATTATGGGTAAAACCGACACCACATAACATTTCCTAGGAATCAATGTAGAAAACAGTTTTGTTTTTGAGTCATGACATTTCCCCAATTGCACAATATAAGGGCATAAGCATAGAGGCTGTTGCGACTGATATCCCTATTATGGCAATGTCGACATCCACTCGGCCGCAACTCTCAATCGACCACGAAAAGAGGGAAGAAATGTCATCAATGTCATGTAGACGGGAAGAGATAGATCAGAAAAATGTGCTCGCTGCTGAAGTGAACGTGTCGGTAAAATTTATTTTGGATTTCCTTAAAATTAATATTGATATATCTTAAAAACTAAATTTAACAATTAAACATCGGAGCAGTTAGAGTAAGTAGGGGAGACTGAGGAGACTTGATCCCCGGGGAGATTTGATCCCATCATTGTAACTCAAAGGCGGATCAGAATACTTTAATCGAATATACTATAAAGTTTCGTAGTTTTATCTAAACATAAATTTCATTAACACAGAAAAAAGAAATTGGACTTTTATGTAACCGAATTTTTACCGATTTAAAAAAATGTCTCAGAAGAACTGAAGAAGATTTATTTTTCAAATTTTCAAACTTTTATAAAATTGATAAAATCACCCACTACATACTCTACTTTTGCATTCAGAATTACAGGAGAATGTCAATTATATGAATACGTTATGATTGAGCTGATTCTTTTGTTCAACTATATTTTTACTAAAGTTTGCTGAAATAGATGCTATGGGTTCACTTGATCCCTTCAAATTCGTGGAGATTTGATCCCCTCCGCCATACTTCATACACACCACAGAAAATAACCAAATTCACACCAGAACAATTGAAGTCATTGTTGTCATAAAAATGTCAAAAATGAACGCTTCATCGTAAAGAAACATAACTTTAATTGTTTACTACAGTATACGTAGCAACCATTCATCCCACATTTGACGTTCCTCAACCATAATAAAGACAGCTTTCAAATAATTGCACGGAGATTTGGGGAATTCGTAAAAAATCAGGTGAGAGATGCGTAATATGTAGTAACAAAAATAACAATATCTAATCATAACAATTTAATCAATACTGCAATCCATTTATAAAATTGAATGGGGTAATGTACCCGTTTTTGCCCTATTAAGAAGGGTACCACATTATTACTACAATAATTTTATTATTTCAGCTTCTTTGATTTGTTATTAAGGTCCATTTTTTTATTTCGATTATAGAGGTTTTAACGTTAAGGTCATTCGCCTCTTATTAAGAGCCAATATAATAACAAAATTGTCTTGAGAATGATGAAAATCTTCTGTTTGAGCGCAGCAAAATCTCTAATCGAGTACCCCCATTATCGCAATACCATTTGAGTCAATGCGTTGAGCAAAGATGGCAGACGCTACTCTAACCAAAGGCTTCAGATAGGTAGGATGATAGTAGAAACAGGGAAAAAATAGGCTTATTACCCTACATGCTCTTTTAAACACGTTTTCATAAAGGAATCAAGTGTCCCCAAATTAGGGATCGAGTCTCCACTAATCTAAGAATTTTCCATTTTTTTGTTGTTTTCCAGAAATGCTCATATCTCATGTCCAGTATAATATTTCCATGTAATTTTTTTATGATTATTAGTCATCTCTAGGGATATAAATATAAAACTACAAAAAAATACATAGTTTTTTATCATTCCACGGAGTTGGACTGAAAAATAAAAAAGGGGATCAAGTCTCCTCAGTCTCCTCTACTATTTAGAAGATGAAAATGATGAATTAAATCTAGCATAGAATTATTAACTAAGTTAAATCTAACCTAACCTAAAATGGAATTCCAGAACCCGGAATATTGCGAGTTAGCTAGACTGGAATCGTCTGATAGGAGTTTATTCAATCTACGGGTTGATCACCAATATTGTGAGTAGTATGATAAATTGCAGTCGAATGAAAAGACTAATAAAATCCATTTTTTAGCTTGAAGCTAACCGATATAAAACAGTGTTTGCTGTCAAGAATTGGCCAGTAACTTGCGCCTACAGAGGCTTTGGCTAAATACTAGTGGAAGAATTTAATTTATTCTGTCAATATAAAAAAATGCTGACAATTTAGCATAATATTCCTTTTTTGCCATTTAGAAAAATGTGGTCGGTTGTCGACAGCCTGAGAAAATGCATTAAAAATTAAAAAAAATGCGAATGAAAACTTTCAAGATTTAAAGGGAAAGAAATTGATTCATTTTACTAACCATCAAAGGCACTTTGAACGTCATTCTTCATCTGAAGCACAAAATGTGTATGTGGAAAGTTGGTGCGAATATTATGCGCTGCTAACGGAATGATGAATCGCATTCATTGTGATTGAGTTAGTTTCCAGCAGTCCATTTTTGACAAAAGCTTCAGACAAATTAGACAGAAGTCTACGCTGGCACATAGCCAGAAGGGGGGGGGGGGGGTATAAAGGGTAATAACCTCCCTTCACAAAATTTCCCGAAAAAATTATAAATAAGAATAATAGAAGAATAATTCTAGATAAGCGTGTATCTCGGCGACAGTTTTGTGTACCGTGGATATCCCAAAAAATATTCGAACAAATTGATAACTATGTAGAACGTAGAAGATTGAGCATTAAAACTCTTGAAAATGCAGTGCGTTCTTGCTAGTGATTACCATGGCCAAAGTACACACCAATTTTTTGTATTTTGTTTCAACAAAATATTTTGCCAAAACTTTTCAGCAAAACTGGATTTGCTAAGAGTTCAGTTTTGCAATTTTTGTTTCGCTGATTTTTAGTAAAGGCCATTATTTTGACGAAAATCAGCAAATCTATAGAATTTGATTGCTGACACAATCAAGGAAAGAATGGCAATTATGCTGAGTTCCAGCAAATCAAACTGACAGTTCAGCAAATTTTGACAGTTTTGAATTGCTGTAATTTCAGCGAAATCTTTTTTCCTGGAAGTATTGCTGATATTTCAGCAAGGCAAAATTCAGCAAAATTTTGCTGATATTCGGCAATCAAAATTTAGTGTGTATAAAATGATCCCATCTAATCAGGTACTCGACACAGGTTAAATGGTAAGCGATACGAGCGACGAAAGCATATGATGTTTTAATCTTAGCCCGAATCAGGTTCGTATATTTTTTTAAATTGTAAGGGGACCTGGTCAAAGTCGGACCTAGTAAGTGTTTATGAGCTATAGAACTGAATCCTGTGAACCATTTGGCGAAATCAGATGATTTCCTGGAAGCCTAATCAATTGTGCACATTTTCCCCTCAGACAACATTTCTTGATCTCTTATCACAGTGTGTGTATTAGACCATCAATAATTTTGGCTTTTTCGGAAAACTGCTAATTCAAATGGTAATTGGATGCACGAATCATATGCAAAATATGCGCGAAAATAAAAACTTAAAAACAAATTAAAAAATTCCACGGCAACTCTACACACCTCAAAACTTATGGTCACATAGCTTTTATAACGAACAGCTTTGTTGAAGGTTGCATAGTGATTGGAGGTTCCCCGAGAGAATTATTTAACTTTGAAGACCAACCGATTTTTTTTTCTATTCTAAGCATGTGCGAGAAAGAAAGGCAACTCATAATTTTATATGAGAATATCTTATTACTGCAAAATCTTATCAATTTGCAGTCTTCAACAACGTTGATCCTTACACCTTAAGCTATATATCTGCAGATTACGGGATGCACAGAATGATACTGGCATTTTTTACTGAATTTATTGTTTCTGTTGCCTATTTTTCATATATTTTCACTTACAACGTCACTTTCACTTCGTAAATATTCAATGCGCATACATTTTCGATCGATTTACTTCTTTCTATAATACTAAGCAAATGATCTAGAAAACTTTTGACTTGTTCAAAAAATATTTTGATTGTAGAACAGAACATACGAGTCTGTTTGCTTCAGGTACCGGCACAAAAAAACGTGCGAATATAACACACAAATAAAATTTATCAGAATGACCATATCTGCTCTCTATCAAAAGTTACATCGGGGTGCCGAAAATCAACCAGTGTCGGCAACCGACCACTTTCTCCTACTTGCCATTGATTGCAGGATTGATTTTTAGAAATGTGCGGCATCTCTTCCGAAATTACCCTATGCGAAAGTCTTTGTAATATATACGAGCATCTTACGATTTTGTCTGAAAAATCCGCAAAACAATTATGCATAAAAAACATATACCTTTGAACAATTTTATTCGTAAATTTGCTGTTTATCGGCGGAGAAATCTAGAATAGGCGGTGCGCCTTATTGAGTTTTCTCGCTTGACAGTCTAGAAACCCTTTCATGCCCACCTTTTTTCTAGTGCATGTAGGGTTTCAAAATTATTTTTCCTTGAAAACGGAAAAATCAAGAAACACAAAAAGTCTTATTTCATAAAGATAGATGCTTCCCTTGCAGTGCTAGAAGCTGCTCAATTTTTACCTTCCAATGCTCAATACAATTCTTTTAGAATATTTACAATAGTCCAATTGCATGGAAAACATAACCAAAGACTAAATGGATAAGTTTTATCAGTTTTGAAAAATATTGCTCCGTTACGAAGATATATGAAAAATTAATTTTCCGTCGTCAACGTAAACTGTCCCTGGCAGCACTGCTCCAGCAGAACCCACTCAGACTAATTGCAAAAACTTCAGTTCTAGAGCTGATCCTTGTAACTGTTAATGCTCAAATGAAAGGCAATAGTCACATTTATTAGCATTACTTCTTTTTGCGAGCAAATCTTGCCTCAATCAAAAGTTATAGCTATTGACAAACATTGTTGTCCACAAACAACATGGGCATGAATGGATTAATCGCGTTTACAAAAAATTACAAACACGTTTTTATAGTGGTAGCAAAACGCCTAGTGGAACATACTTTGCTAATCCGGATTCGTTTCTCGGTATGGAAGTTCGGTCGCCAACTCAAAGCCAGGTGCGACTGCAGTACACAACACTGGTAATTGCATACTTCCGGAAAGCTCGCTTGTAACAGCACTATGGATGGTATCATGTCAGTATCAAATTTTACGTCAGTTTCTGTCAGCTCTAAAAGATCGGCCGGAGATTATCTTTGAAAATGGCTCTGACAGAAGCATCTCAGCAGTTTTCGATAAAAAAGAGGGGGATGACAAGCACTGAAACTGTCTCACGCATCGAATCGAGGAGGATGTCGCTTTGAAGTAGAATATTCTTGGACGCAGATTTATTTTCGGTAAGCTCGTTCTGACTGTAGATAGAACTGGGCCAATTCGGGCCTAGTAAGGGCTTATGAGCTGTAGAACTGAAACGTGTCAACCGAATCACAAATAAATTTTTTTTTCCTAAAAGCCTGATCAATTGCGCACATTTTTTTCTAAGGCATCTTTTACCGTATTGTGTACAAACGGTTCAGCGCAAAATTACATGAAAGGTCCGAATTACCCCAACCCTGTTCCAATTCGGACCACCCATTTCTTTTCGATTTCTTGCAATAGAAATGAATTCCTATTTTGGTCTAAGTAACATTTGATAGTCTCGGCCAAAACAGGGTATAAATAAAAGATATTATCCGGCAGATCCAAAATCACGATAATGCACTTGATTCACTGAGAACTGACATACAAGTCAAGTTTTTAACATGTGTAAGAAATAAAAGTGAGGGGGTGGGCGTAGCGTAGTTGGTAAATCGATTGCCTTATACGCAGCGCATCTGGGTTCGAGTCCCGACCCCGCACATAGGGTTAGAATTTTTTTTATAAGAGATTTTTCTAACCCGAAGAGGCGAATGACCTTAAGGTTAAAAGTTCTATAAGCGAAATAGAAAAAACTGTCGCTTTGAACTGACAACAGCAAGTAGCAACTTGCCACTGGTCGGCGCTTCGATCGGCCAGCAATCGCGATACGGGACTTGTGTGCGAACTTGGATACAATGGTGATTCACGCATGCGAACCTGTATACGATGGTGATTTTCAACGTATTTTCATTTAAATGTTTACACAGGTTTTTCGGAAAAGTTTGTTCTAGCTTATATGTCTGTTCTCTATGCTTGATTTAATTAATATTGTTGCCAACAAAAATCTTGTTCTTCGGCTTACACATTTTTCAAAAAAAGCGCTCCAAAGCAACATTCGCTCCTAGCACACGCACACGAAATTTGAGACCCGCAATATTGTGTGAGACAGAACGGAGACATCCATGAAAATGTACAATGTAGACCCGTTTTTATCAGCCCCCCTAGGCTGATAAAACGGGGACATTGACAAAATCGGGACATATATTTTTCTTTCTTTGTAAGTGATCGAAGATCTTCAAATATTCTTCTTTAGTCCCTAGATATAACCTCATAAACTTTCCTGATCATTTAGCTTAAATGTCCCTTAAGGGGGTCTGACAGCGCAAAATTAAAAAAAATTTTTTTGTGTATTTCGGATCTCTTAAGATAAGATTAATATGCTCAAGAAAGGATTTACTCGTATTCAACTTGGTTCGTCTGCTAGAGCTCATCAAACTACCAACTATCAATTTTCATATGAAGCTTATAAAATCGAGTCAAAAAGCTGATAAAATCAGGTCTGCACTGTATACACTTTTCAACATATTACCATAGATGTACATCACTCATGCAGATTTGTAAATGGATATTACTCTTAATAAAGTTATTCTAAATTGACCAGTACGCATGGTTGAGAAGTAAAAATATTTTTATATTTTAGAATAAAAAAGTGTTCCTAAAAAAAGGTAGTTACCCCTTAAGAAAAGTGAAGGTATTAACCCATTATTGCCCAACTTATTTTTCACGCGCATCACAAATTGTGTTTTCCGGTCGAAAAAAATTATGTGGTTATCCCAGTGAAATTATTTTTCTACTCAAAGTAGCTGATATAATAAGGAACAACTAGTGAAAATTTCAGATTGATCGATTAATTGGTTTCTGAGATATCGTGATCGCCGCGAATGAACTTTTCAATAAAATACAACTCCGAGATAATTGGGTTTTACTGTCGGTGCAGCGAGTCAACAGTCTAGCGTATCAAACACTACGCACCGCCTACGAGTGGACAATGGGTAGCGGTCTATGAATAGATGGAACTCAAGTTGTAGTATTCCGATCTTCATGATTTTTTGAGAAAATTTTCCTCAGCGTATATAGCTTCAGAATATCTAATTTTCAAAAATTCGATTTTTTAATCCTGACAAAAATGTGTAACCCCTTAAGGGAAAATTTAATAAAAACAAAACATAAACATCGGTTTAACCACTCTAACTTCTTTAAACGTATTCTGCAAGAGTATATGAACAATATTAACTCATTGACAATGCCTGTTCTGCGTTATTGATTGAGTAATAGGAGTTATTCTTAGCACCTACTATATATAGTAGGTTGGGCAATAATGGGTTAACCAATTTGTAGGCGTAGTCAATTTCATGAAATTTAATTGAAGGAACCAAATCACGCGAAAATACATTTGTTCGACATTTTTGGGCTCGGCATCGCGGTGCGGCATTTCACCCGAATAGATCTTTGTTTTTAAAATATTCGAGGAAATGAATATTTTTTTTAATGCCGGACCATTTCAATGTGTTTTAGATACATGTACTAATTAATAAAAGAGATTTAATGATATATTGAGTTTACCTTCATGCATAATTATTTTTTTGAAATATGCAGCATCTCTCCCGAAATCACCATAAAAAATTTTGTTTCGACTGTTTTCCGAAGTTTTCGAAATCGTTCGAGTAGGTTAACTTAAAGATAGATACTTTTCATTACAAAAATAAGGTGGATACACAAATCCTAGAATTTTGATACCCAGTTTAAAATTTGTTAAAGTTTATATCATCGTAAACTTTTTCAAGTATTTTAGAAACCGCTCAAAGTGGACAACGTGACCAAAAACAGTAGATATTCAATTTGATTTATTTTTGGTTGCTTTGCAAACATAAGTATGTCTTATGCTGGAATTCCATACCTGATAGCATACATCAACTCATATCTCCAAATCTGGAACTTTAATCCAATCATATTAAATATGAAGGGTAGAAGATGCGCAATTTAAATTTAATTTTGTGAAAGTGGATTGATTAATGTACATTCTTGTATATTATCGATGATGCCCAATATGCTAATAATATTCAAAATATACACTCAATTATTTCTTTCTCATTTTATTACATTGTCACAATTGCTTTAATTATTTAGATAACCTCTGTTTATTTACCTTCAGTATTTTTCATACTATAGCATACTCTTTATTTCAATGTACTTTTTCATTTTATGCGCTTTATTCATTTTATCCATCATATTGTATTCCAGTCATGTGTTTTTTCACAATATATCGTATAGGTGCCACATATACACATTTTCGCTATTGACAGACGCAAGTAATTTTCACAATCCGTGAAAAATTTAGTAGTCATCGTCTCCAGTTCACAATCTCCGTCATCTACGAAAACTGTTTCGGTTCCGAGCGTTTTCCTTAAGTAGACGATAGGACTATTATGAAATAAAAACGCTTGTAAGGACGTGACCAGGTGTGTGGAGATGAGCGGGTCCACGCCATTGAAAATCGTGGCAAGATCTGATATCGTCGTTGTTGTGCTATCTTATGACAAGCGCCATTTAGCACATTCCGAGAAAAACGATTTTTAAAGTTTGAGATTGAATAGCGTGAGACTTATAAATGGTATAATCAATTCAAAGAATACAATTGATGCTTCTATCTATTCTATATTAATCTCTCAAATATTACGAAGATCGGTTGACTATGTTGCGAGTATTTACTATAAATGTAAACAAAAGTCGCACTCATACGTGTTATAGGTGTGTATTGGTGACAAAGTATGGCGTGTCATAATCGTTCATGGAAAATTTTGCATGGAAAAAAATCACCAATTATGAAATTTTATTCATATCTTTGGCTTCATTTGATCAATAAACAATCTGTTAGATTCATTTTGAAGGAAATGAGTCAGGGAATCTAGAAAAAAATGTTATTTTTGCTTACAGTGTTTCTTTACTTCCAGTTTAAAACTTTTCTCGGATAGTTTTGCGCATAAAACATCTTATACATCAAGATAACTTGAGCCAATCCCCAGAAACAGACATTTGAAGCAAAAAATAAAAAAAATCTGAGCGCGTTTCTTGCTATATCTCAGTAACCAAGCAGAATGCCAAAATTCTGAAAACGCCACTTCGTAGAGATTTTTTAGACAAGTGATGTGGCATATCTAACTTAGTTTTCCCCAAAATGGCGTTTGTCATAAGATAGCACAACGGTGACGATATGGCAATGGATATGCTCAATTCTGCAACTCCATTTACGATTTGTGCAGGTGACGTTCATCCACGGAGATGAGCATTTTTGTGTATTGTAAATAGTTGGGTTCGTTCATTTTACGCCCGAAAACATGACGGCTTGATGAACGAAAATATTAGTAATTTTACAGACTTCGTGTACATTGCACGAAATTTATCGTTGTAGACGGAACTACTTTTCGTGAATAAAACGAAATGTTTCGTTATTTTACTAAATGTATGCATGTAGCACGAATTTTTCGTCAATCGCATGATTTCATTTCGTTCTTCGAACAAAATTTTCGTATATTTTTTTCATCACATCTTTTAGGATCGATGTTCGACAAAGTCATTTATTTACATTAAAGAGATCGATCTGGCAAAATCGATTTTTTGTGTAAATGTTCATCACTACGAAAGATATTTATGGCAATTCTTGCTATAAACGAGATTCGTTATCAACCCAAGAAGTTTGTTCTGCGCTAGTCACGGTTTTTGCCAAAGAATCCCACAATATTTATTCACAAAAAATAGTTACTACAAGAGTGTATGTAACTTTCGTAAACATTTTCTGTAAATGTCACAACAAAAAATATCACAATAATGTTCACGTTCATGAAAATTTCGTGCTTGACAGTCCTGGTGTTATTGAAAATGTCGTCTTTCATGTCACAGGCGCACAGACTGGACAATACGCTCGTCTGACTATATATTTGTTAGCTAACTTTGACAGTTTCATGTGCATGAAAATGTCTTCCATCTGTCCCCTTCCCGATACCTTGTAACACTCCTGCTCTGGAAGCTGCTTGAAGTCGACATGTACTGCCCTTTTATGCAAAAGTGACGTAAACGCCACTTTGGTCAAATTTCATTTTTTCGTATTTTTAAGTTCACTACAAAAATCCGCATCTTCTAGTGTAAGCACTTCCAATAAAAAAATTGGCCTGTTGAAACGCGAAAAACAAAATGCGAAAGCATGGTTTTACCCGCACCATGCAAGATAAAAATGGATTTCCTGAACAATACGCTCGATGGCGTTTACGTCACTTTTGCATACAAGGGCAGTGTACATCGACCGCTTTCCAACCAACGGGCAAGCTGACAAACAGAAAATAGAGGCTCTCTCGGCAACTTGGTTTCTATGTTTCTTGGTACCAACTCAGCTGATGCACGTGATAAGATTTGCAATCTATTTGTATTTCACTTCTCCTACATGTTCAAAGTTCATGCCGTGATAAACGAAACTATAAATCAAGCACTACAAACTGTACCCGGAGACGTGATAAATGCCGGATACTTCACTCTCACGGAACAAAATATGTTAGAAATGTTATAGCGAACAATGTGCATTTAACTGCAATGAAATAATGGTATAATTTTTTCAAGGGAAGGACACGAATCTCGCTGATTACTAATCGCCTAGGATCACCTGAAAAAATTGGCTATATTCATGATTCCATTTGTCAATTCTGCAAACAACAATTATTTCCAGCAAAACAGGATTTGCTAAGAGTTGTAAGTAGCGGTAAGTCCACTACTCGTGTTCTTGTTTGCCCGGCGAATCCTTCTTTTCAGGGCGGCCTAGATGCCTCCTCAGAATTTCGGATTTTCGTAACAACACAAAAAGTAAACAAACGAATAAACTAAATTTACCGTGTTTATTTCACTCCTAATCTCATCTTTGCTGCACTCGGTCGTTGAAGCTGATCAGCTGCTTCTGACGATGGCGGGAAGGCGAGCGGTGTCTTCCGACCGGCCGGGAACACAACGGCCGTGTTCTCCTTGGTCGTTTCTGTCAACTGATCCGGCTGCGGTCCTTGGCAATTAGCTAGGGAGGTGAGCTTTGCTCTTTTGTTGGAACCTCCCTAGCGACAGGGCGACTGATAGCCGGGCCCACTCACTCCCCGTGAATGGCCTAGGTAGATACCGCAGTAAACTACCTCAGGTGGATCCGTTGTCCTACCTACTTCGCCCTCCTTTGCGATTAACTGTGGCTATGCTATGCTCGTTCGGCTGATCCTCCACAGTGAGGGCGGTGTGGTATCGCTGGGTCCTTTGTGTTTAGCCGGGGAAGCGAGTAGCTCCTTTACGTTTAGCTTCCCGTCTCGGCGACTCTATACCACAACACTCGAGTACCCGAACGACGACTGACACTTTTCGACGGGATTACTGGCCGTCGCATGCGCGTACTTAACTCGGTTTAGTGGCGGGAAACTGTCCCGAAAAATTTACTCTTTACGAACGTCTGCTATACGCCGTGGTTCGTCATTTTCTGTCTTTTCATGATAACAGCTTTCCGCACTTCACGAAAAAACAAACACCAACACCAAAAAAAACCGTACCGCCGCCTAGCTGTCATCGCTATGTGTAGCATAACCAGTACACTTATTGCAGCAGTAGGAGAGCGGTGGTCTATCTAAGCCCTATGTTATTTATACATAAATATGAAACAAAATTTTCTACACCTATCTAGACCAACAGAATCGTTCACAAAAGCTAAAACAAACAAAATTTACGAGAAAAAGTGAATGATCATAAGGAACAGCGGTGAGTATTATGTTACATAAACAATACACTCTACGGAGAGAGTACGTACTAATAGGTATATTTCCAACCAGTGCTAAATTGTTACCCTGACGGGGTACAGAGTTTGGCTTTGCAATTTTTGTTTCACTGATTTTCAGTAAACATATAGAGCAACCAGGGTGCCCCAAAAGATAACCCGTATCGTGGTCGCAGTGGCAAAAATTTTCCTAAGAAAAATATATTGAGAATGGAGCGCAAATTGACGCATATAAACCTATGCGTAGATCACCAATTGCTACCAACTAATATTCACCGATTAGAGTGTTCGTCACGCTAGAATTTACACGAAAAAAAACTCCTACTGATTAAATATCTTAAATCGGATGATGCCCGACCAAGCGTCAGGATTATAAGAGATCTTGTAGTTCTATTGGAATCGAGCATTGGAGCTAGTCATGCTCGAACTATCGCACTATTTTTGGAACATTTTACAGAGTTTGTAATTTACGTATTTCATGTTTACTAATGGAATTCTAAATCATCTGGGTGTTTTGCCGAATCAGGACCGATTGAAGATATAATTCGCTTTGATATAGTTTATAGAAATCGACGCTTTTGATTTTGATGTCGACACATCCCAGAAGCATGTAAGATTACGTGATAATTCTGTTCCTTTGCGTAACTTCGCGTGGCGTACCCATCTAGTCGGTTATAATAATTCTTCGTCTTTTTTACAGAATGCTGGATTTACTGTTATATCTAATGCGCAGATGGACCCCATAGTAATGGAAAATTACGCAGCTTCTCCTGCTGTGCGTTTTGGTGACGATGAATCGGAAATCAGCACTCCGCACATTCGCCGAGATTTTCCCGAAACCTGGCTCTGGATGGATATGGCTAGCACAGAGTAAGCATATAGCTAATGAATTCGACAAGTCAATTTGCTAGCATAATTTTCACTTCTAAAGCATCAACGGAACCTTAACAGTGACTGGCGTCGTCCCTGACAGTATCACCAATTGGCAAATTAGTGCATTTTCGATCAGCCCCGATCACGGCCTTGGTATCATCGATCGTCCGTTATCACTGAACGTTTTGAAACAATTCTTCATCACCATGAATCTGGCATATGCCATTATGAAAACTGAGGTGGCTGAGGTGGAAATTTTCGTATATAACTATTTCAATCAATCTCAGGAGAGTAAGGTTACTTTATTCAACCAACGGGAGCAATTCCAGTTCTACAACGAGCAGAATGAGTCTAGTAGTAAGTTGTCAAACAGTTCGCATACATATCTTTCAATTGAATATTCATACACATAGGTGCCTTGGAACAATCCCAGAATATTTCCATCCCCGCCAACAGTGTTCGGAAGGTAAAATTCCTACTCAAACCGACGACAACCGGTAACTTACTGATATACGTAACAGCGGAGGCTACTACAGCCAAAGATGCCATTCAACAAACTCTTCGAGTAACTCCAGGTGGGCTGCAGTACTACCGAAACATACCAAGATTCATCGAAGTCGAAAGCTCGACACAGAGTTTCAACGATCTGAAACTCATAATTCCTCGAGTGGCAACATCCGGCTCGGAGAACATCACTTTTTCGGTGGAAGGTATCCTACTGGGAGCAGCACTGACAAATTTAGGGAACTTGATCCGTCTCCCAACCGGTTGTGGTGAGCAAAATATGCTGAATCTTGTACCGAGTGTCATAGCCTTAGAATACATGAGCAATACGGGGACTCTCAACGATGCTATCAAGAAAAAAGCTATAGACTATCTACAGAAAGGCTACCAGAATCAACTGAATTACAAACTACCGGATGGGTCGTTCAGTGTGTTTGGCAAATCAGACGGACGGGGCAGTGTATTTTTAACAGCGTTTGTCGCGAAAACGCTTCGTATTGCAGAGAAACATATTACAGTCGACACCGACGTCGTGAATAGTGCATACGAATGGTTGAAGAAACAGCAGGAATCTGATGGAAAATTCGTCGAACACGGTAAAGTTCATCATCGTACCATTCAAGGTGGCTTGAGCGGTAACGTAGCGCTGACAGCTTACACGCTGATTGCTTTTTTGGAACATAAGAATCTCGCGCAACGTTACAAATCTGTTGTCGATAAAGGAGCCTCGTTTATAAGTGATCAAGTTCCAAAATTAAGTAAACCCTATGAACTGGCATTAGCGTCGTATGTTCTTCAGTTAGCCATGCATCCACAGAGAAATATTCCACTCGATAAACTTCTGGAGCACTCGAAAGTTGATGCCGATTTGACAAAACGCTGGTGGGATAGTGGAACCACTAGTATCGAGACAGCTGCTTATGCTCTGCTAACCTACATAAATCGCGGGATGTACGTAGATGCCAAACCCATCATGGAGTGGTTAGTTTCGCAACGATACGACAAAGGCGGTTTCGATAATACTCAAAACACGTTTCTGGGACTTCAAGCACTCTCCGAATACTCCCAGAAGTTGTCTAGCTCTCGAAATAATTACGAAATAACTATTTCCTATGACGATGATCAACGGCAAATCGTTCAAGTAGACGCCGAATCCTCATTGAGAAGTCAATATCTGACTTTACCCTCGAGTGTGCGAAATGTCAACGTGGCGATCACAGGAACCGGAACTGGAGTGTTTCAGATAGCATATCAGTACAATGTGGTTGCAGCGGACAGTGAACCTCGATTCGAAATAATCAACACGGTCAGAAAGGGTGGTTCCGCTGATACTATCGAACTGAAAGTTTGTTCCCGATTCAAGCCGAAAAATCAGTTCGAGGTGACGAATATGGTACTGATGGAGATACTGTTTCCTAGCGGATATGTGGTCGCTGACAAAACGCGGAAACAGCTTAAGACCGTCAAAGAAGTACGGGTAAGTTCTCGAACTAGTGAGCATTCTAGATAGGTCGTAAATCATGTGCTAGGAGTCATGAACCAGTTCTTGAATTCATCAATAATTTATGATTTTGTGAACTATTTCACGAGCATGAATTGTCAACCGTGAATATTATATTAGAAATCATGAACCAGTTCACGAATACATTCATTTTATGATTTTGTGAATTATTTACGGTGGAACCAGTTCACGTTTTCATGAGTAAGATTTCATGATTTTGTGAACAATTTCACGAGCACGATCGATGAGATTTGACTAATATACTAGGAATCATGAATCAGTCACATGATTGATATTTTTCTATTTTGTGAACTATTCCACGAAAACGAATGGTCAATCATGACTATTATGCTAGAGATCACGAACTAGTTCACGAATAAATGAAAATTATTGAACTATTGCATGAACACGGATATTGAATAGTTACTAATATATTAGGAAACTCGAACTAACGAACTAGTTCTCGTTGATTGAGAGAGTGAATAAATAATACTCCGAGTTTCGTGGAATAGTTCACGAGAAAATATTGTTTGTTTTTGTGGACTATTTAAGATAAACGAACTCGTTGACAACCTAACCTAGCAATAATTAATTATGAACTTCAATTACAGAAAGTTGAAACCAAACGGGAAGACACAATGCTTGTTTTGTACTTCGACTCGCTACCGATAGAAAAATCAATCTGCGTTGACATTTTTGGTTTGCGGAAGGCCATCGTTCTGGGGCAAATATCTGGCTGGATAAAAGTTTACGATTATTATGATCCCAGTAAGTGTCCCTCAAACATTCACGATATTCACTACTTCCACTAGATAAATTAATTTATTTTATTTCTAGCTCGAGAGGCTATCGAATATTTCAACGGAAAAATCGTCAATCCAGAGTCGGAACCTTGAATCCTGCTCTTACTTCTTCTACGTGAAAAAGAAATCAAGTAACGTGTTAGAAGAAATAAAAACATGACCAAGCTCAATTGTTATTCAGATGCACAACTCTTTCCGAAAAAGTTTTCACCAATTTTTCATCCCTCTTCACACACTAATTTTCAGGTTCGTCGTATCCTTGTTTAGTGGCTCTTGCAGAGACACGCTTGATTTTATATTAAATGGCGTGTAATGCCGAACTAAAGAAAAACTGGTGTCCAAACCATTCATAAATTATTCATAATAAAATTAAAAGAGATTTTTAGGTGGGTTGTCTGATTTCTCGCTCCTCTCCGTTTTTTCTATAATATTTACCTTTAGCTGATTACTTTCTGATAGTAGAGAACAATGGAACGAAGTAGGGGAAAATGGGGTAAAACGCACCCCCTAAGGAAATATGCTCATAACCAGTGATGTCCCTATCCTCTGTGCAGTAAAGAGAAATTGAAATTACTCCCCACACTCTGGCAAGCAAAACGAGAGCGCTTCTCTTTCGTTCATATACACCACCGTATTTGATATGTGTAAGCGCACGTTGATGGCAGAGGTAAATTTTCATACACCCAACACAGGAACGAGCTAGAGTGTGGAGAAGAGCTCTTGAAATTCTCTGTGGCGCGCTCAGATAAATTCGCCACAGCGCGCGCCCCAGAGTCGCTGTGGTGTATTCACTGGCGTGGTTTCACTGGCGTGTATTCACTGGCGTGTGATCTTTGGTTTGTTTTCGTCTTACAAGCGACATTGCGAGTGAGATTGATTTGATTTACACAGGTTGTTGCGTTGTATTGTGTGGATGTCGGTGGCTTATTTCAAGCTTATATGATTTTCTACTGAAGATTTCATAGTTGCTTGGTAAAGCTTGCGAGTTTATAGAGTGTTGTTACACTACCGTGGGAAACCTGAAGTATTCGAGCCTAGGGGCAAACAAGGAAAACGTTTTACGTATCACAGTATCGGCTGGTATAAACAAAGTATAATGATCTGTAGTATCAGATTAATCGTGTAACAGATGTAAGACGGGATTTGTACATCCACATTAGGTACGGCCTATTTTTTGTTCGACTGAATAACTCAATGGTAAGTTAACTTATTTTGATTGCGAATTTGGCGACGCCAAAAAGTAAAGTGATCCATTACAAGTAATGTCCTGGTATTACACACGTTTTCGATTATTATCATACGCAGGCATTGTAATTCTCTCTCACTCACGCGAGAAGAGGCTTATCCGATGTCCAACTTTTCCGAGAGTCCACATAAAACAAGATAACGTTCACGAGAATTCACATTGTTACTTGTTTTTTACATTTCTTATAAAAGAAATGTATAGAATTCGCTCAAACTTTCAAGATTTTTTCCGAGGCCCGGAGGGCCGAGTCTTATAAACCAATCGACTCAGCTCGACGATTTGAGACAATGTCTGTGTGTGTGTGTATGTAACGGACAAATTCTCATTCGAGTTTCTCAGCAATGGCTGAACCGATCTTATCCAAACCAATTTTAAATGAAAGAACTAAAAAACAGTATGAACGCTTATTTTAGGTCAAGAGTATCTTCGGAGAATTTAATGAAGGCAATATGCCCTTTCTTTTGGTATTGTGCTTTTGCTGATTAATCCCCCTATGAGTGAGATATTTTCACAAATTTTCTTGGAAGTGATTATACCGAAATGATGTCTTCAGCAAATTTGTAGCTCTTACTTTTGCGAATAACTTTACTGAAGACTTCAAATATCTATTTTGAATACTTTGAAAGTTATGGCTTGTTGTTTGTGGATTACTCTTTGTCGCCTATTTATTGTTCAATATAGTAATAATCCATTGAACTAAGCCAAACATTATTTCAATAAAACAAATTTTGTATTTCATTTTTCTATCTACAACCGCTAGAAATAATCACCGAACACTTCCAAGTTGTCTGGAAGGAACTTGATAACTTATCAGTGCAAAAATGTTCATTTGTACGAACCTTCTGACTGCAATTTTTCTAACTTATAACCATCGGATCGATCTGAAAAATATCGGAAAATAAAAAGCGAAATAAACAGCTACAAGCAACGGCATAGCCAAGAGAAAGTTTTGGGGTTTACCACCATACAACACCCCCCCCCCCCCCCCACCACACCCAACAAAAAAAATTGGATTGAAGTTGAAAATTTATTGATGCTGACTGATTTAATTCAATATTACAATAACAATTATCTGATCCGTAGATTGATAACCTGTTGTTGTAAACATCATGAGGACTTTTGATAAATTGTCGGAATGGGGTCCTGATATGTAACTGATCTATTGGTCTTGATTTCACAGTTGTCTAATGGCATCAATATCAAATTCCTGCCTGAAAACATTCCAATAGAAAATTCCAGAGTTCTGTAATCAATCATAATCCTCAGATTAATTTTCAAATTGAGCTCGTTTTTGTAGAGATGTACTATAATAAGGGTCTTTATTTAATAGGAAGCGAAGTTAAAATTGATTTAATGAAACATAGTACTGCTCACCAAAAAAATGCATAACTTTCAACATTTTCTAAAAATGTTTTTGCCTTTCTCATTCACTCTAAAATTCGTCAATCCAATCCCGTCCCGGAGGGCCGAGTGTCATTTGCCAATCGACTGAGTTCGTCGAGATCGGAAAATGTCTGTGTGTGTATGTATGTGTGTATGTGGAGAAAAATGTGACCTCTGTTTCTCAGAGATGGCTGGACCGATTTGCACAAAGTTAGTCTCAAATGAAAGGTACAACCTTCCCATCGGCTGCTATTGAATTTTTTATTGATTGGACTTCCGGTTCCGGAGTTACGAGTTGAAGAGTGCAATCACATAGCAAATTCCCATATAAACTGAAATGAAAAATTTTCAAATCAAAGTTGTATTTTTGATTCCAAAAGCCTTTAAAATTCATGAAACATTGAGAAGTTTGGCAAAAATGGACTTTTTTGGACTTTAGTACAGTTTTGCCTTTCTCATATAGAAAAGTTATGCAATTACTCTAAAAATCGTCAATCATACCAGCCCGGAGGGAGTATGCAGTGAGGGGTTGCTACTTTAAAATTAAAACTAGTTTAAAATTTCTTAACAAGTTGAAAATTTTCGGCAGGACCTGGACCTCCCGGATCTTTCTCCATGATCCGCCGCTGGTTTCAAGCGATGTTTCAGTATCACATAGTATCTCAAGATCGTGGCTGTCGATCCATTGTATGTATGTGCAAATCGTACTGAACATGTAATATTCATTTCCACCATTGTATTGAACATAACCAGCCATGGAATCGTAGTTTGGACAAATGAGAAAAGCACAATTGCACCACTAGGTGGATTAAAACAGGTTTTTATTTTGGGAATGCGTCGAGTTGAGACGAAAACGTAATATGATTAATAACGAGGATAACACTTTCCGAATGTAGAGAGAAATTTATGAAAAATGACGATTTCCATTCGACTCTAGCAGGTTCTGATCAATTTTGATGAGCATTTGATTTTTGTTGTATGACCAATTATAAGTATAATTCAAATGTTTAAAAACAGTAATTTAAGGTCAAGATAGCATCATTTTGAAACCGTCAATTTCGGAAGTTTAGTATCTTCAATGAGTTTTACAAACGTTAAACAGCGCATCATTTGATAAAATAATTTTGACGGTATATCGTCCAAGAAGTATTTATGGTGAATTTTCTCAGGTTAATATTCATGACAACAATAAAGTCTCAACAAGTTCTCTAAAGACACGAACCTTGTTACTATTTTCTGGAAAATAATTCTGCATAATTTTAAAACTTTAAAAATTATGGTTTCGGAATTATGCCGTTTGGACAGTAAGATCGATTTTCACCAAACCGAATTTCTGGCTACGCCGCTGACTTTAAGTAAGTAGAAACAAAGTCGTTCTACACTCGGTCACAAGAAACTTCTTCGAATGCTGAATATCTATTATAATACATTGACACCCCAATTTTATCAGCCAAATATGAATTGCCAAATATGATTTTTTTATTGCATCGAACTACAACAATTTTTAGGTAGCTTTCAAGGGGTTATTTTATAGACTTCTTCCAAAATTTGGCGAACCTATTCCAATTCGTATACCAATTAATTGGAATACTTATGGGTTTATATGTTGCAGATAGAGAAAATACTGAAATTTTCAGCTTTTTTCCTACACAATATTACGAAAGCTTATTAAACAATTTTTCCTAATAAGTTTGTGAAAATTATAAACTATTTGAAATTTTTTAATACTTTAATTTTTTATTTAACCGTGATTTTTTAATAAATAGTGACCATCGCTTCACAACGTAGTCTATTTTTCATGGATTGCGGTGAGCACGATCTCTCGAATTGCTGAACTGAAAATTAATAATAGAAATTAATTTTTAGTGTTCTTTACAGATTTAACTCGCCGCGCAGATAGCTCTGAATTAGACCCGCTGGTGCCCTAAGACGATTTCGCTAGATTTTCGGAGCACTGTGCACCCAGTGCATTAACGCAAGTGACGGAAGGCTATCGAAAAGTTTCGTGAAAATGAAAATTCCAGTAATGATGATGATTTCCCCAAACGGTTCGTTTTCGAGAGGTTTTTATTTGTTCTTTGGCATTAGGATTAACGATAATAATTCAAATCAAGGATACTACTGGGAAGTCACCTTTAGAAAAAGTCGATGTCGAAGTAAAATTTGGAACTATGCAGGCATGCACTTCAGAGATAGCGTGATATCAGGAGCTGCGATTTCATTTCAACGCTTTTTTGTGAAAAGGGCGATACTCACAAATGTAAACATAAGGCTTTTTACATACATGCGAATGATTAATAAATAATCCCTTTAGGAAAATTCAGTTTCCCACCAAAATATAGATATTTTATTAACAGAGCATTAACAATAATTCGATGGTATGTCTATTTTATGGGCCATTTTTTCGCTTTCCTATTGATTTGGTTTGAGATTTCTAGCACTGATGTTGTCCTATGCTGATTTGAGCGATTCTCTGAGTCCTGCCACTATCCCATGTAGTATGTGTTATCAAAAACATCGCGAAGCATCAAGTTCTAAATGTTCTCAAACGATATAATATCCGAAGCGAGTGATAAGAGTTATAAGAAATGTCTCATCACACTGTTAGGTGGATTAAAAGCGTTTTTTTCTGTAGCGCGTTATTAAAAATAATGACGTGCCAATTTAGAAGCGCTTCTATTTGACCGGTACATTGCTTTCAAGGGGTTACAGCACTGTAGATTTTTTAAAGCATTTAATTTTTATTTATTAGTTGAATTTTGTTTACTGGTGCTTCAGGATGCTGAAAATGATATTCCAAAAAATGGATCGCGAAAACAATAAATAAATATTCAAATTTTTCGCAACGCCTCTTATGTATACCTCGAGTATACTGAAAACGTTAACCGTGTTTTCCTCGAAATAATTTTTTTTAATCTGGCCGGAAATGTAACTCGAACAAATGATTTTTGATCAGCCTAAAATTTTTACAGCATGTTCAAGATTACTTTCTCCAGCGATGTACGTGGGTTTTAATTTTTTCATTGCATAATTTCTTAACATGCAAATTTTAAAAATCGACACTTTTAACACATTTTTAGCGTTTTTCGACTAAAAATGTGCCATTTCGCGAAAAATCAAGACATAGAAAAAATCTTACGTATGCTGTTTGCTGTCGTTCTAAGAAGTTTAAAATGCTTTGGTTTTTGGCTCTGGATCAAAAATTACGGGACATGGAGCTCCGGCCGTGGACCCTTTCCAAAAAAAAATCCCCGACGGGAAAGTGCTGCACAGCCGCCATCTTGTGACGAAATTACTCGAATAAATCATTTTTTTGCAATAAAGTAATGTTATATATCTCATTAACCCTCTGGAAGTCGCGCTTATGGCCCACTGAACGAGCAGCCGCTGATGCTTTAAGACGGGTTCGCTAGATTTTCAGAGCAGCGTGCACTGCCGGAAAGTTAAACAAGATCTCGATTCATCTCATTATTGCGTCAAGATAAATTCCCGAAATATGCCTATTTTTCGTGCTCTATAGTAGTGTAACCCCTCAATAATTAGTTCTGGAATCATTTGACGGCATTTTTCTTCTGTGCCATCATTTAATTAAATTAGCTGGTTTTCTCTCGAATTTCCATGCGATGGTATAATAAGAGAGAGAATTAAAATTGAAACCTAACATGTTCGGGTACGAGTATAGCAAAGAAGTTCAAAATGGCAAATCCACCGTCTTTGCAGTACATACTAAATTGTTCCAAAGAACGTTTATCTGTTTGCCGTGATTTTATAATTTGTAAAACTTATAATATTAAGTTTATGTATCAGAGGATGTTTATGACCCCACCGAATAAAAATCTTCTTGTGTAAACCTTGAACCTATAGTTGATTTCGTGACATGAGGATGTGCTTTTGTTTTCATTTCGATCCGAAAAAGGAATACGATCTACGTTTATCCCAAAAATTAACGTAAACTTCGTATTCTATACATATATTAATCAATTCACCTGTAAGTATTCATACATACACTTCGAATCGAGTACACTTCCGTGATATTTATTCTTAGTCCAATTAGGTGATTAAAATTTTATGATAAGCAGAAATATAGGATTTGATTCCTGATGAAATAAGTTTTTATGGATATTTAGTAATATTATATCAGACAATACTAATTATCCTCAACATATTCCATATTCTTCTCAAAATTTATCAATTTCGAATGCTCTAGTAATGCTAACAAAGTAAATACATATTAGTTTAATAGTTCCGCACTTAAGCTGTAAGTCGCATTTTAGTCATGCTTGGGTCAGTAAAAGCCAAATATTTTACGCTTTTTTGGCTATTCTCGAGCGACGTAGAGATACAAAAAAATATTTCGTTCTAATTCTAATATAAATTTTTTGAAAATCTACACTTGTACTGCATTACAACGATAGCATTAGTTAGACTAATAATATAGTGCAATAAAAGCAGAATGTTGAAAGTTGTTCTACGTGTCTTATGAACTGCCCTAGAATTTTAATTGCAAATATGGGAAATCGTTCAACGTATCTTTGGTATGTGTGCAAAGAACTAGAATATTTGAGTGAAAATTCTGCTAAAAAATCGATGAAAAGTTCTATGGGCGATGTCAATATATTAAACGTTTAATCCCAAACATGATAAAAAATGTTAAGATTGTTTATTAACCAATTTATGTATGTGAAACTTCTTGTACCATTACCACTACCATGTATCATTAATATAGCCATTGCTAATTACGGCTCCTATGGGACATGCAACTATAGATACATTAGCTCAACTATATATAACTTTCATAGTCGGTCATACAAACAACGGGTTGTTAAGAACCGGCCACCATACCAGAATCTGCTTTTTTCCATGTATATATTTTGACAACATACCATTCAAGCACCATTTTAATTCTTTCCCATTTTAATTCTGTCGATTGATGAATTTTTTTTTATACGATGGCTTCTGAAGAAAGCTTCGTTGACACTAAAGTAGCCTGACGCTTTATCCTATTGAGCTATCGCCGTAATATTATAGAACGTAGTTTTTTATATCATGTTAATCTACAGGTTTTTGGAATCTTTGAAAATCCCTCGGAAATCCCCTGTTCGAAGATCGTGCAAGATGTTTTCATAAGGCGAATTTTTTTCTATATTTTCGTTGATATAAAAGTTCGCAAGCGATCTTTTCTTCTTCCGATATTTTCTTGAACCGAATAATGTTCCCAAACATCGGCACTCTTGAAGTTCACTGACGATTTTTTCCGTAGCGATATTTTATATCAGTGAACTTTTTATTAGAAAATCGGCGATGAAAAGATTCTGTTGTGTACATTGATATTTTGATATTTTCCCAACACTACCTTTTTGATAAAACACCTCATTCAAGAAAGTTATAATGAGGAATAATTTATCACACAAAAATCGCTTGTTTAAACTTGAGGAAACACCTTACTTGTTACTTGAAAATACGAAAATTTCATAGAGATTGACAGAGATTCCGAAAGATACTACCAGATACCTAATATTTTGTTTTGCTGTTGATATTACGTGCAATGAATCCGTGCATTATAATTACGGTCTAAAATACTAACTGACGCAAAAATCTAGAATACGTATAATAAACATTGTTGCTGCTGACCCATTTATAACATACTTTTATGGAACACAAGATTCATTGTTCATTTAAAATAAGCGTGAACACTAGTGGCCTTTTTTCTTGACCCCGAAACTGAGCCAATTTATTTCGCTCATTGACGCGCAGAATCCCGGTCCTAGCTCCCATGCTCTTGAAACATTCGCTTTCGCCTGCTGTTTAAACGATTTCCACGTAAAATAATAGACAAATAAACAAATGCATAACGGTGTAATTGTGATGTTGTATGTAAATTAATTATCGTATACCTAATTTTACTGAATATGTCAAGCCTGTCGACGAAATCTAAGATTTCGTTTAAACTTGTAGGATTAAGTTATAATAAAACTATTAATACTTATAACACGAGTTTGCATATCAGGTGCCTCTGGTCATTATAAAACTCTCTAAACGATGATACGTAAAAAGTTTTCCCAAGCTCCGAGGACCGAGTACTTTTAGTTTTGCAGGTAGTGTAACAATATTTTATAAACTCGTTCGATTTACCAAGCAACTTGTATGAAATCTTCAGTAGAAAATAATATAAGCTTGAAATAAACCAATACCATCCACACAATACAACGCAACAACCTGTGCAAATCAAATCAATCTCACTCGCAATGTCGCTTGTAAGACGAAAACAAACCAAAGATCACACGCCAGTGAATACACGCCAGTGAAACCACGCCAGTGAATACACCACAGCGACACTGGGGCGCGCGCGGTGGTGACTTTATCTGAGCGCGCCACAGAGAATTTAAAGAGCAAGAGAGCACGGTTATCTCGCACCCAACTACCTCAACACCAGCGCACACTTGAAATCGGTCTATACAGCTCCGAAAGAAAGAGCGTTCTGCTTTTTTCTGTGGTGTGTGATCATTGTATCCTCTGTGTAGGCATCACACTTACGCGCCAGTGCATCACTAGGGTGAAATGCCATGAGTCATAACTAAGCTATAGAACATCAATTGGGAGAATTTAATTAATGATATCGTTTAGCCAACATTTTCCAAACTATTCAAAAATTTGAAAAAAATTCAATTCTTCAAAATCAATAAAAACCACCTTTTGAAAAATAAGCGGGGCAAAACGCTCCTGTGCGGGGGCAAAATGCACCACAACAACGGGGCATAATGCACCGCAACAATGGGGCATAATGCTCGGCGAACAAGCAAGTAGTTTTGTTTTCTGGCGAGATTTCACAAAAGTGTGCCATTAAATAGCCTTAGGTTATGCAATTGGTAGGTTTTCAGAACGATTTTTCTGCTTTCGTTTAAAAATCAGCAAAATCAGAGAAGAGGGCATTTTGCCTCCGATAGAGCAGAGATATAAATTTAGCAAAAAGTGTATTAATTTGTAGATTTTTCATATGTAGTGCGACAGAATAATGAACAACGATATAAATAAAACTAGAATGCTCAAATATAATAGTGAAACAGTATTTATAAGAGCGGAAATTCCTTGTTGCACGAGCCACAATAATTACATGAGAAGAGCACGTTATTGTTTTTTATTTATTTCTCGAGCTACTATTGATGTACGGTTATCAAACTTTGACAGTGTATGTTTACTATGGCGGACTTCCGACTGGTGTTACTCTTTTCTAGAAATTTTCAGCTGTTTTCGATATAACCAAGGGGTGCATTTTGCCCCGGGGGTGCGTTTTACCCCATCTTCCCCTATGTATTCTCATCGCTTTGATCAATAATTGTGCGTTTCCATTTTCATAAAGTGTTTTAAGGTTCAAGTTACCTTTTTTAAGCATGTGTTAGAATTGAACGCTTGGTAGTGTGGGTAGGAAAATTTGTGTTCAGCTTTGCCACCGGATTATCCATTTAAACCTTTTTAAAACTCTAAAAGAAGAATATCAGTCGATTTATTAGATCATCACGATTCAATTCATGCAAAATACCTGCTGGAAAAACCATCGGCTTAGCTAAACGGTGCTTTTGAAAAAGTGGCTGTGGTTTTTTCATTGCGCAGTTGAGGTGCGTACCCCAGCTCGGTGTGGTAGTGTGATAAAAAATCACAGCCACTTTTTCAAAAGCACCATCCAGCTAAGCCGATGGTTTTTCCAGCAGGTATTTTGCATGAATTGAATCGTGATGATCTAATAAATCGACTGATATTCTTCTTTTAGAGTTTTGAAAAGGTTTAAATAGATAATCTGGTGGCAAAGCTGAACACAATTTTTCTTACGCATACTACCAAGCCTTGAGGTAACTTGAGCCTTAAAGGCGACACTTTGTTCTATAGCAATAAAGTCAGTTTAAATTTGTGCTCGCCGCAAATTGTTATTGTTTCGGAAACAACATTGCACAATGTTTTTAAACGTCGTTTTCGTGCTCAAAATTAAAAGCGTCTAAACCGTTTATTTTAGGAGTATAGTTCGTTCGAAGAAGTTCTTGGCTTTATGATTGCGCATCCACAGGAATATATTATTCAGTGATTAATTTACCTATAAGTGATACATAAAGTTGACACCGATATTGAATGATTTTCTACCGGGTGATGTAAAATTTCATCTCCGTCCAGATTATCGTATGAATGTTAGCTTCAGGATAAAGACTAAGGCTGTGAACCATTTGGCGTTTTTTAACCTTTAGTTAAAATTTGACAGTTCGAAAGTTATTTTCTCTTGAATGGAAACATTTAACCGAGAGAGCGAACCATTTCAATAGTTGACATATGGATAGTTAATTAGAATTGACAGCTGCGATGACCACAAATTGGTGGAGGTGTGAACATTTGTCGATATTTTAAAATTAGTTTTTTTTCTTATTACGTTAAGAATGTCAGTCATAGCCTCGAAAAGTAAACATCCACATCATGAAATAACCCAAACAAATATTTACACAACACGTTATCGTTTCCATCTTTATCCCTTAATTTTGCATTGAAAAATATTGACAACCTCAATTAGGTACAGAAAATGTTTCCACCTTTTTATTCTGCATCATGGGCAAAATTTTAACCATCGAGCAGTCAAATTTAACTATCGCTCTGTCAATTTTAACCATGCTCCAGAGTAGGGTTATTTTGCAAATAACTTTCGAAGTGTCAGATTTTAACTAAAAGTTAAAAATTTCACCAAATGGTTCACAGCCTAAGATGCATAAAATTATGAGCATTCACCACGATATGAAATATTTGAAAATAATCAGCCGGTTAATGCAGCAATTGGGTCATTAAGCTATATGTAGTTTTCGTTCCATTCGATAAATTTTAGGTCCAATATACATAATATAACATTATTTTAAAAAAAATCGTTGTAATACGCAAAAACGATTTTTTTTAAATAAATCTTATGTAACCTTGCAACCATACATACACCGAGCAAAATTTACATTGAATTTCCATAAAAACGTCTTATGACTTTCAGACATAAGGATTTTAAATGGATTTTATAAGTCTGTCTTATGATTTGGAGGGGAAATTTTGCAAACCCATCTCTTATAATTTTCATGAGACAGTCTTGTGAAATTTATGAAAATGTCCGAATGAACGCCATAGGTGCCCATTTATGAAAATTCCTGATATTTATAAGGAGAAAACATAGTAGAAAAAATGATTTCCATAGAATAGTCTTATGAAATTCATCACAATGTTGGAATGAATTCCATAAGCTTTTTATTCATGGATATTATTGTGCATTTATATAAAAATAAAACAGGGATGACATTTTTCGAGCATTTTTAGTAGACAAAATATCAACTTTTTTATTTCGACTACGTTAGTCACACTTTCTTTTTTACATTTTAACGACATTCAATTAGCCAGAGATTACTGAGTAGGGAAAGTTATGAAAGTTAGAGCCATAGTACTCAAGTGAGAGCAAGGATGTGAAGTAAACAGATCGGAAAACTAGAAGTGGCAGGGTCATTAGAACAGGCTTAATATCGTGCGGGCTTAATCTTTGTCTTCTGTAATTGAGGGTCGAGCTAGGGGCATATCACTTGTGGTGCATTTTTAAAAATCAGCTAAATTAAATGCATTTCTTTCCATCAAAATACAAATTCGTAATGTATTTTTCGTTGCGTGCAATGTATTTTGCGTTGCGTGTAAGATGTCAAAACCCTACAAAAAATTAGCCCTACATTCAACAAAACGTCGAACAACGTGAATCAGCGTAGGACGTTTGTTAAACAAACGAGGGAGTGCAAAGTTGATGCAAAAATGGAAATTAAATGCATTTTTTCTAATTTGATGCAAATTTGTTATACATTTCTAGAGTGATCTGCCCCTAGGGGTCGAGCTTAGGTCGGTTGTCACGGTAAAGATGGACACGTCTATCATTACCGGGACACATGTTAGTGAACTCGGGTGATTCGTAGTTATACTGCCTAAGCTCGACCCTCTTTAACAGAAGACAAAGATTAAGCCCGCACGATATTAAGCCTGTTCTAATGACCCTGCCACTTCTAGTTTTCCGATCTGTTTACTTCACATCCTTGCTCTCACTTGAGTACTATGGCTCTAATTTTTATAACTTTCCCTATCCAGTAACCCCTAGCTAATTCAATGTCGTTAAAATGTAAAAAAAAAACAAAATATCAACAGTAATAATCAGCCTTGAGAGGTTGTTTGGTTTTACACCAACCGACTTAACCCCACAAAATGAGCCGGATGAACTTCCTTTGACAATTCTTGGTGGTTTGTTTACATGGGAGTTACGTGAGCACGGCTCGTCAAATGTTTACAATCTAACGAGCTAGCCTAGTATATGTAAGCCGTGTACGTGAGTTTGAATGTAACAGATGGGCACCGTTTCACTCAAACTCACGCAACTGACAAAGTAAACAAACCACCGAGAATTGTCAAACATGAACGTCATTCATCATGAGTTCATTCGTGTGGTCATCTTGTACAACTCAATTCGGGACAAATTAACCGCCAAGTGTAGATCCCTTCAGAAGATTGAAGAGAAAACTCTCATTAAATATTAAAATTTGTGCATAATGAGCAACGCTTCGTCAATATTTCCTGGGAAACTAGGCTTAGACAACTGGGAAACTTGATTTGACAACTGTAAATTGATTTAATGCTCACAGTAATTTATTGATAACATAAAAAAAAACAATTATTTAAATTTTTGTTGCAATTTGACTGAAAATCTCATTTCTTTTGTTTCAAACAGCGGTAATATAAAAAAGTGCTGACCTGAAACTATTAGACCTAACCAGTACTGAATTCATAAGAAACAATTATGAACTTTTCACAAAAGTGACGTTTATGAAAAACAAAATATAATTTTATAGAATCAATAACAGATCTCATATGGGTTTCATTAGAAAAACTTATGAAATTCTTAAACGCATATATTGGAACGAAGTCATAAGACTGTTTTATGAAATACATTATTATACGTTTATGGAGTGCACGAATAAAGATAAATGAATTCATAAGCATGCCTATGACATTCTAAAGCGTTCAATGGCATCGTTAGAAGGCTGGTTTATATGCCGAGACTTATGAAATTCTCAGATGCTTTTTCTTTCTCGCGCTACTCGTGGGATTAATGAGCGAAGTGAATAAAAACAAAAATAAACCGACGGAGGTACCGAACCCCTTTGCCAAAGGTGGTTTGATGAGGTCTCCCCCCAGTGGGGAGGGTAGTGGAGCGACGGGGGCTGCATCCGACAGCACCAGTAACCCCCCCTGCAGTTGTAGAAAATAGCCCTACCTACCCGCTGGAAGGGCCACTAACCGCGATGCGTAAAGTTGTGGAGCAACTCGATAGTATCGTAGAGTTCACATATGCGAAACAAAACATCAGCAAGGATCTAAAACAGAGCCTGCTGGTGCTCCGAAAAGCTGTTCGAGTCGCAAGACAGGAACAGCAGGCTTCCACCAAGAGGGTAGAAGGTCGAGAGAAGGCCTACAGAGGAACCCAAACAGTGGCCTCCATGAGGGTAGAGGGAAGAGAGAAGGCCGACATAGGCACCCAGACAGGGGCCTTCCCCTTCTATGGAGCAGCCAAGTCGCTCGAAGCGGCGGCTGAGTTCCCCTCGAAGGTCAGGGGCAAGCGCAAGACGGCGTCGAACTTGAAGCATCCTAGGAAGTCACCAGGCGAGGGTGCAAAAAGCAATACCAAACGGCGTGTAATCGTGACGGCCAAACGCTGTTTGGTCGAGGTAAACCGGGGCGCAAATGACCCCGCCGGGCAGAAAATAGGCGCCAGCAACCCAGCGCAACCGGGACAGGGGGCGAAAACCCATGGAAGCTGGTCACTAGGAGGAAGCCGACACCGGACGCACCCCGACCCGCAAAGAAGGCCAAGGACAGAGGCGAGGCCTTGTTGTTAAAGATCGACAAGGACAAATATGCCGACGTCCTAAAGTCAATGCGGGCGGCCGAAAGCCTCTCGGCCCTCGGGCAAGAGGCGAAATGCTCTTGGTGCTGAAGCGAGGCGCACAATCTACAAGGCCTTGGCCCAAGAGGTCCTGGGTGAAGGCACCCAGGTGAGATCGTTAGGGGCGGAAATGACTCTCCAGTGTAAACAACTGGACGAGTTCACGACTGCAGATGATGTCGTCGCTGCCGTCAAAGAACAATGTGGTGCAGTAATTGAGCGGGACCCTCCGGCACGCAAGTAACCTAACTCAGGCTACTGAAAGCGGAAGCAAAAAAGGTTACTGTGATAGGAAAACTGAAGATCGGCTGGTCAGTATGTCCAGTTAGCATACCCCAGCCGCCTTCAGTGGACCATTGTGCAGCAGCCCAACAGCTGCTGTGGCAATCGGTCTCGGAGTCGAGTACAGATGTCGCCCTTTTATCAGACCCGTACCGCATCCCTGCCGGTAACGGCAATTGGGTGTCGGACGGGTCTGGAATGGTGGCAATCTGTACAACGGGTCGGTTCCCGGTTCAAGAGGTAATACACCTCCTCCGCCGAGGGTGTGGCGATTGCCAAGATCAATGGTGTGTTCTATTGCAGCTGCTACGCCCCACCAAGGTGGCCAATAGAACAGTGCAACTAGATGATCGATAGGCTCTCGTTGGACCTAGTGGGCCGAAAACCGGTAATCATAGCTGGAGACTTTAACGCTTGGGCAGTGGAGTGGGGCAGCCGCTGTACAAATAGCAGGGGTCAAGCGCTAATGGAGGCACTTGCGAAACTCGATACTATGCTAGCTAATAATGGCTCCGCTAGTACATTCCGTAGAAACGGAATAGAGGCGTGGATTGATGTAACATTTGCCAGCCCGAGTCTGGCTCCAGGCATGGAATCATCTAGCAATCCGCTTTAGGATCAACTATGGTGTGCAGCATCCGAGGGTGGGAGATCCCTGTCAGGTACGCGGGTGGAAGTCCAATCACTTCGACAGCGAAGCTTTCACCGCGGCCCTGGGACTGGAGGCCAACACCGACATTCTAAGCGGGGATGCGCTGGTAGCTGTTCTATCACGCGCGTGCGACGACTATGCCGAGAAAAACACTGCCAAGAAACGGCAGATGCCCGGTATACTGGTGGAGTGCCGAGATTGCAGCTCTACGGTCAGCCTGCCTCAGAGCTAGACGTAGGATGCAAAGAGCTCGCACCGAGGATGCAAGAGAGAACCGCCGTGAAGTGTTTCGAGCTGCGAAATTGGCCCTTAACCCTTTCATGCCCAACTTTTGTCTAGTGCATCTATTTTTTCTTGAAAACGGTGGGGTCAAGAAACTCGAAAAAACTTTTTTCATAAAGGTAGGTGCTTCTCTTGCAGTGCTAGAAGCTGCGAAATTTTTACCTTCCAATGCTCACTACAATTCTCCTAGAATGTTCACAATAGTCCAATGGCGTGGAAATTGTAGCTAAAAATAATCTAAATTGGTAAGTTTTATCAGTTTTTACTAATATTGCATCATAACGAAGTTATATGAAAAATTCATTTTCCGTCGTCAACGTAAACTGTCCCTGGCAGCACTGCTCCATCGGAATTCAATCAGACTAATTGCAATAATTTCAGTTCTAGAGCTGATCCTTGTAACTGTTAATACTCAAATGAAAGCCAATAGTCACATTTATTAGCCTTACTTGTTTTTATGAGCATATCTTACCTCAACCAAAAGTTATCGCTGTTTAAAAACGTTGTTGTCCACAAAGAACATGGGCATGATTGGGTTAACAAGACCATTAAAAGCAGCAAGAGAGCGTGTTTCGACAACCTGTGTGAGAGTGCCAACGCGAATCCGTGGGGTGACGCCTACAGGATTGTGATGGCCAAGACCAAAGGGGGCTCCTCACCCCCAGAACGGTCTCCGGACCGGTTGGCAACGATTATCGAAGTACTCTTTCCGTCTCGAGCCACAAGCCCCTGGCCACCTGCACTACGAGACAGTGCGGGCACGGCCGAAATGGTGGCTCCAGTGACGAATGAAGAACTACTCGCAGTGGCTAAATCCCTAGCAATGGACAAAGCTCCAGGGCCGGATGGAGTTCCAAACAACGCACTCAAGGCAGCGATCATAGCGAACCCGAACATGTTCAGGCTAGCTATGCAGAGATGCCTTGACGAGTGCAGTTTCCCCGATAGATGGAAAAGGCAGAAATTGGTGCTGTTGCCGAAGCCCGGGAAGCCACCAGGCGACCCATCAGCGTACAGACCAATCTGTCTGATCGACACGACTGGCAAATTGCTTGAGAGCATCATCTTCAACAGGCTAACCCCGCACGCGGAAGGTACGGACCGTCTGTCAAGCAACCAGTTTGGATTTCGGAAGGGTAAGTCCACAGTGGACGCTCTCAACTCAGTGATAAATACTGCCGAGATAGCGATCCAACGGAAAAGGCGAGGTATTCGATACTGTGCGTTAGTGACACTTGACGTGAAGAACGCACTCAACAGCGCAAGCTGGGATGCCATCGCGCTCTCGTTACACCGGCTTAGCCTACCGGTGGGTCTGTACCGGATCCTGGAAAGCTACTTCCAAAACCGCGTACTGATATACGAGACCGATGCCGGTCAGAAAAGGGTTCCGATTACCGCCGGAGTCCCGCTGGGCTCGATCCTAGGCCCGGTGCTATGGAACCTCATGTATGACGGGGTTCTGAGACTGAAGTTCCCTCCTGGGGTCAAGATCGTCGGCTTTGCCGACGACGTAACCTTGGAGGTCTATGTGGAGTCAATCCCTGAGGTAGAACTAACCGCAGAACACGCGATCAACATGGTGGAGAAATGGAGGAGCACGAGAGGCCTGACCTTCGGCAGCCATGTCGACTATACATGCAAGAGAGCGTCGACTGCTGTTGCGGCATTATCGAGGATGATGTCCAATAGCTCAAAGGTGTGCGCCAGTAGACGTAGGCTACTGGAAGACGTTGCCGTATCTATCCTCAGGTACGGCGGCCCGTCATGGTCAAGAACACTGAGGGTAACCAGTTACCTACAGAAACTGGAGAGCACCTACCGCGTGATGTGCGTCAGAGTGATCTCTGCCTACCGCACGGTATCACACGATGCATCCTGCGTGATAGCGAGCATGATGCCAGTCGGGCTGGTCATCCGGGAAGATGAGGAATGCTTCGAGCTACGTGGAAATAGAGGAGCCCGCGAGCGCACCAGGGTGGCTTCGGTCGCCAGATGGCAGCGTGAGTGGGATAACTTCTCGAAAGGTATGTGGACCCACCGGCTGATACCTAACATATCGAGCTGGGTGGGCAGATCCCATGGGGAGGTTCACTTGCATCTGACACAATTCCTGTCAGACCATGGCTGCTTCCGACAGTACACAGGTTCGGGCACGCGGAGGTCCCCGTCTGCCCTGACTGAAATTAAGAGTTTTGCTAGTGCTACAAGTTTGGCCTTACCAAGCCATAACGCGGGTGGCGGCGGGAAAACTGCCGAATAGGGGTTGAAAACAGCTTGAAGCCACATCTGATGTTACTCCAAATGTATGTGATATCCAAGACTGAGTTGGATAGTTCCATCGAGCCTAGTTTGCATACCTTACATAACTAGACTCGCTGTTGTTAAATAGTAATAAAAAATAGAAAAAATAGAGCAATGGCAATAACCATTTCTGATCAAACTACCTGCATCGTTGAAACTTTTATTGAATAATTTATTCAGCGCGTTTAATTTATAATATGATCACACTACTATCAATCTCACTTGCTTTATTCCGGTGCAAACTTGGGCGGAGCCGGTGGTCCCATTTGCCGCGGTAACTGGCCCAACCGAGGATTCGGTAGCTTCGTACCTGGCTTCACAGGATTCAAGGTAAGAATCGAACCAAAATAAACGTGCTGAATAACAGGAAACTTTGAGAGTACCTCCTTTTGGTACATCTTAATAAGCCCAGTGCTAATTTTTGCCCACGACGGTACAGCACTTATGCTCCACAGCTGATTCGAGTGTTCAGCAAAATGTCCAGTTTTGACCTGCCTGATGTAGTCAATACATCCAATGAAAAGAAACTCCTTCCGATACTCATCAATTGTTTCGTCTTCGACAAACTTCGCTGGATCGATGGGACTATTGACGGCTAGCTGAGCACTACCCCAAATGAATGGGACGAACTGAAAATCATCGAGACTCCACACGCCATGACTTCCAGCTGGTTCCATTCGGTATGTTACCTGTAACTTTCGCACGAAATTCAGGTACTGATGAAATAGGCGCAAACCAACGGCGACTTCATCCTTTCGATCAATGGCCTCAATTTTAAAAAGACACATCAGAAACATTAAGAACGAAAGTTCGTGCCCAGTCCCGTAATCAATCCTGGTTGCATTGCCAAATGACTCCACAAAGTATAAATTGAGCTCCGGAGCGGCATCCTTGAGATTATCCGGCAGGGCACCAGTGATGAGATTCAAACTCTCGTTTTGCATCTTCTGGAACCAGGTCTTGTAGGCGACATTGCCAAACCTTGCTGGTTGATCTACCGGTGGGGTTTCAATTGCTAATTGTTCCAGCCGCTTTAATGCATCTATTAACTTCTGTATAACTGGATTTATTTCCACCGATTGGCTTTGCTTAGTGGCCTGCAGAGCCACACACATGGTGCTGATGAAACCCAAAAGATCGTAATAGGCCTCTGACTGCTCCCACCTAGCCATATCCATTGCATTTTTAATTAGTTTCTCCGGAAGTTTGTAGGCGAATTTCGGTGACCCATCTGACGATAAAATTTGGTATTACAGCGATGAAACTACCTATATTAAATTTTGTCGAACTTACCTGGCGAAGCCATTTCTAAAGTTTGGATGAATAATCACGATTACGTGTTTATTCACCTGAAATTTAGAGCTATATTTTGCGATAAAAACCGTGAAAAACAATAAAAACTTCCAATTCAAAATAAAAATCTGGCTATGACTGCAACGGCTCTGACACAAGAAATCAACATCAAAATAATGAAGGAAAAACAATAACACTCATCAGGCTGCCAATAAAGAGTCCGTTCACAGGTGTGAAATTCACCGCTCAAACCAGGGATGCCATACAGGCAGAATTTTTTTTACGCATCGATAGCATACTTTTCTACCTGCCTCCCCAGGAGATACAGAACACTAGATTAGGATTGTCGCTGGTGTTCCCATTGTTTTCGCCTCGGAACATGTTTGTTTTGCTTCCGGTATATATCTGTCAAAGTATCGAAAGTCTCTCTAGTAAAAGTCTTTGGTACGCGCTTTTGGTACACGCAGAAAAATATGGCCTGCTTTTAACCACAAACCGTTTAGTTGAACTTCAAATTGAGTTTGCCTATTTTTCATTTCAGTCTCGTTTATTCTGCTGGGATTTTTATGCATTCAAGACCGAAAACGTCCAATACATAAAATTTGCAACAGAATAAACGAGAGGCAAACAGAAAAATGATGCGATATCTGCTATGTAACAAATTTCTATGTGGAATACTATTATAATTTCATTAATTTTCACATGATATCTATGCGTAACAAGTAATTTTTATCTGCCACTACAAATTGCAAAAAAAATATGTGTAAAATCAATATATTCAATATAACGAATTTTCTCGGTGTAAATTTTCGACTGTTATTGTTATGAAATGAAAGAGTTTGTTATACCGCACAAGGAAATGAAAATTTATCAAAATTCAGTACAAGTTTAGACAATTTATGCATTCTAATTAGTGAAAACACATAAGCCAAGAATAGCCATTGTTTTGCTGGCTAATAGAAACAAAAATGATTAGTCGCTATGAAACGACGATAGAGGATTATTTTTTTGCTTTTTTTATTTGGCCCATTTTACAGGTATATCCCGGAATCAAAACAATGATGTTCCTACCACTGATGCCAGCGACAATCCTAATCTAGTGTTCGGTATCTACTGCCTCCCCGCATAGTTAAAACCATAGTGTATGTAAGGAGAGTGAAGACAATTGTCATGATTATCTGTCAGTAATATTCCAAACGAACAAACGACCTCTCAAAATACATGGATTTGACTCGTTTGGAATGACACTGACAAATAATCATTGTTCCAATTTTGACAGTGTCGTCACTCTCCTTATATGCACTCAGGTTAAAACCATTTGTGACATAGTTCGAACAATAAACCTATGTTATGGGATATAGTAACCATTAGAGATGATGTTTTTGTATTGTTCCGACAATATGAACTTAGATTTTATTCAATGAATATAACAATAGTTCTACAATATCCCCAATAGTAACGACGAATGGAAAGGTTAAACTATAGTATAGTGAAACAAAATTCAGTACTGTAACCATATGTGATATTGTACATGTTGATGACCATTTAATGGTTCGAATGTTAAACAAACAATATCTGATATGGTTTCGCTAGTAAACAAAACAGTAAATAGACAATAGAATTGTCGAAGTATATTATATTGTACTAGAACCTCCTCTCTTGTAAATATTTAGAACATAAATTTATTATTTCCACAGATAACAGACGTTTAGGCTCGATTTGAATCGTGTGTAAATACCCGCAACTGAGATTCCGAATAAATCAGACGTCTAAAACACGTTTGGCAAACGTTTGTAGATGGCGCAATGATCGATGCAATGCAGTTAGAGTGCAGCTGTCAAACACGTATAGCAAACAGTTACGCAGATGGCAATAGTGAAACACGGATTTCCAACGTTTATCAATTTGAAAGTTTACACAGGTTTTTGAAGAAATTTTGTTCTAGCCTAAACGTCTGTTATCTGTGTTATTTCTATTGCTACAATTTGAATAAGTACTCTATATACAATATCAGATAAGAGTACAATCCCAAGTAATAGGTAATTCATTTAATTTGCAAAAATATTTCGACAAACCTTATGTTAAAGATAGCAACAGAAATAATAAGCTTTATGTTCTAAATATTTACAGGAGAGGAGGTCCTAGTACATTATAATATATTTCGACAATCCCACATAATGTCTATTTACTGTTTTGTCCACTAGCGAAACCATATCAGATATTTTTTGTTTAACATTCGAACTATTGAATTCACTGCCGGAAAAAAGGGAGAGGGATTGATTTTTTTACTCAAAATTAATGGGATGAAGTTTAGTCGGCTTTGGGGAATGAATGTTCAATGCATAAAATTTACAGCAGAACAAGCGAGAGGCAGATAGAAAAGTATGCTATCGATGCATAAATAAAATTCTGAGTGTGGAGTAGGCTGTCTTGGGCTTTGGCCCTCGTTGCTGGGCTACGTTCACATAGCTCTCAATTTGACATTTTTTAATTTTGACTTTTGATTTTAGTACTTCTATCTTCTTTACCGATTTGTTTTGAAATGTGACAGTATGCTAATTCAGAGATGCCAGGTTTGCAGACAAGTCTGCAAATTGGCAGACTTTTAATTTAAGCTGCAGATTTTTTCGATGATGCAGATATTTGCAGATTTTTTAGTTTGGTTGCAGATATTTGCAGATTTTTTAGTTTGGTTGCAGATATTTGCAGATTTTTGGATATAAAGGCTTTTGGTTACACTAGGTTTCCTGACATTTTTTGTTCTTCCCAGACTTTTAAAATTATTATCGCAGACATTTGAAAAAAGTACCTGGCATCTCTGTGCTAATTTTCCAATGCTGATACTGGGTTAAAACACAATCAGGTTTGATTAGTGATTTTCTGAATCAAACTATTATTTTTTCTCTATTTCGGTAATCGACAGGATGTCGAACTATGTTGGACTAAACAAACTGGGTAAGTTATTCACGTACATCCGAGAAAATGGTGGAATCTTTGCGAGTTTGAGTAAATTGTACAGGTATGAGTCGAATTTGCTTATGTAACTTCGTGCCAAACTAAATAATATACGTCTTGGCCACAGAATGGATGAGATGAAAACCGGCAGATTGGTGGGACAGGACAAATATGGTAACAAGTATTTTGAAGATCCATCGCAGTTCTATGGCAGGAATCGATGGGTTGAATATGCACCCCATTTTTACATGGAATACGATGCTTCCCAGATTCCGGCAGACTGGTACGGTTGGATGCATTACAAGGTAACACTTGATAATTTTCCTGCTGTATAATAAAATCATGTTCATGGTGGATATGTATTTTTAGTCGGATCTTCCCCCAAACCGCGATGGATCGCGCGTTCATTATGCCTGGATGACGGACCACAGCGCAAATCTTTCTGGAACAAAAAGTAAAATATTTCCGTATTCTGCATTATAGCAGATCTCTTTTTCGAACGAAACTGATGTATAACATTTTTCTTGCCTTTGAAATTGTTAAAAATTGTTTACCGCCTATAATCGGAAATCAGTCCCATGTGGATATGGAATCGTTCTAGAACAGTGCCATAGAACATGGGACTGACTTACAACTATGGGCAGTTTAGAACCCTTATAGTTTAACATCGATTTTTTATTCCTACATTATATTATTTTCAGTCTGTTATGCATGAAACTTGATACGCAGTACGCATACGAACAAGATTTTCTTCGTAGAGGTTGGTGTTGAAAATCACTGTTCTAGAACGATGGTAACATCAAACTACCAAACAATTCGTTCGAAAAATGATCCGGTGTAAAGCAGAATGCTTGTATTGATAATCTTAATGGGTTATAACACGTTGATTATTACAGAAGCTTACATGCCCTATTCGACAACTCGTCCAAAGGTTGAAGCTTGGGATCCGAAAAAGCCGGCGGCCAAGCCTGAGTAAGTTTTTGTATCATGAGTTAAATGAATAAAAGTTCTAGGAATATTTACGATTAAATACCCCGTAAATTCATTATAATGTGAAACATCAACATTTTATTGTGGAACATATCAACAAACAACAATTAACTGATAATTTTGGATCAGTACTACCTTTTCAAAAATCTGTCTATTGTGTTTTCACGTTTCATTTTTTTCGGAGGCAATTCTGGTGATTTGTCTGGTTGACGCTTGCTTGTGGATGGTTTTGCTTCTTTTTCGTCATTACCTGTTACTTCCTTACCGCGCCGATACGCCTCCGTCATTTTCCGAATATTTTGCTTGGAAATCTCTTCGTGAATTACTATTCGATTCGGGTAATCTTTTCCGATAACACATCGCAGCTTTGCTTGTGTTTCCGGGCTTGCCTTCCAGGGTTCGTAAATAATTCCTGGAGGAAATTTAGCTAACTCGGGAACGTACTTCCTAATATATCGACCCTCCGGGTCGGTCTTTTTGCCGAACGCCACCGGACTGTACACACGAAAATACTGATGGAAAAAGGCGGACGCCGAAAGCCACATCCAATTACCGGCGTTCAAAGCCCAATCGGCATCTAGTAAAAGTTCTTCAAAAACTCGTTGCCCTTCCTCCCAAGAAATCCACAAGTCTCCCCGCGTCAGAAAGCAAGCCACTGCGTGGCGGGCCAGATGATGGATCCATCCTTCTTGACGCAGTTGACGCATTATAGCATCGATAAAAGGATAACCTGTCCGCCCATAGGTCCAAGCTTCCAAGTGAACTTTGTTGGTTATCCAAGGAATTTGAAGGCAAATTTTATTTCCGACCATTTTGTCAAAATTTGGTTCGGCTGCTGCAGCACAATAGTAAAATTCACGCCACATCAACTGTCCTACCAGTGACACCGGCGGTTGAGAATGCTTTTGGCCTTTCAAAACTTTGTTCAGCTCGCTCATGAATAGTCTGGAACTTAGGCAGCCAAATTTTAAATACGGACTAAGTACCGTTGTGCTTGGTTCGAGAGAGTTGGGAGAAGTTTTCGGTTTCTCAAACGAGCAAACCCATGTTTTCCGTTTCATATACTCTCGAAGACGCCTAAGACCTTCCGTCTCTCCACCGGGAAACTTACATTCACCCAATTCGCTCTGTTGTACACCCAACGCTTCCAGATCTGGAACATCATAGCATTGTGAATCTTTTCTTTCCGATTTATCCTGTTTTGGGTGGCATCCGCCGGGCAATTTGCAAGGAACGTTCACTGGGTTCGGCTGTTTACACGTTGATGCTAGGCTACCGTATTTCTGGTAGGTCAATGGCACTTTTCCTCCGTTTTTGCTCAGAATTTCGTTTGGGTCAAAAATGGTATGAGATTTTTCTACCAACACTTCAACGTGATATTCATTTGCGAATTTCTGTACCATCGCATCTCGCTTAACTGCATAGGGTTCTATATCATACTCGTAGGTAAGCAAACAAGCGTTCCACTCTTGGAATAGTAGTGGAAAAACTTTGGTAGGATCTCCTCTGACAACGTACAATCTGAGACGAAACTGTAAATATAAAAAACGGGGGTTCAATTTTTGCACTCACCTGCTATTAATCTTCCGGAGACTTTTATCTAAATCCTCTAGTGATTGCTGCAAGAATCGCCATCGGTTTGCGCCTATTCTGAGCCACTTGCGGATAGCTGGATCGAGAATAAATACTGGTCGAAGCACTAGGTCTGCTGGGGCATCGGAAATGCGTTGGACGGCGGTTGCAAGGGCTGGATTGTCATGTACACGGAGTCCTTTCCGAAACCAGTGAATAACAGTTTGTTTTGAGGCCATCAAAGCGATACAATTTCAATTACAATTACGTGGTGAACGTGTTGCTATTCGAAACTTGATTCCAAATGTTGCCAAGGAGAAGCAGTTTGTTTTTGTTGGAAACAACAACAAGAATCTTCTTAGCCGACAATTTTAGTACAATATGCACTTAGGGTAGGACCAGAGATGCTGCTTTTATAGAGATGCGCGAAGACAGAATCCACAAGTCAAAAAGGGCAAGTTGTTAGCTAACTGGGAGCTATTTGCCAGCTCGGATGCGCTAATTGCCCTTCAATTTTCTAGCAAATTGCTAGGGGTTATTTCAAATGCAACATTTGGGCGATTTGCCGCCTTCATTATTTGGCCGCTCTATACTCGCCCTTAAACCGCCAACGGAACGCGCCATTTAATCGCCCTAAATTGCCTAATATTATGTAAAATTACAAATAATACTCATTTTTGGATTCACATAAACTTAACAGTATACTAGGTAATCGCTACCAAACTATACGAAGAATCAATGGTGAAATAGGGATCTTTAGGGGTGTGCGGGTTAAGGCATATTCTGATGCAGATTAGTACCGTGAGTTAATACCTCAGTTCTTTTTCAATTTTTAGGCCCGAAACTGCTGAAAAAAACATTTTTTAGTTTGTTTCCTTTTAGGAAAATAACACATCCAAAAGCCATGTGGTGTCCGGCGGACTGAAATCTTTTTGCACTATTTCAGCCAAGAATAGAACCTCTGGGAACTGCTCCCATGTCGTAAGAGGCGACTGACAACATGCTAGGAGTTCCTAGGTCGAGGTATTGCTCCGTACCGAAGACTTAACCTGGACGGACCTTAAGGTTTCACATCGTAACCTTTATCCATTCTGTATTTAGTGAATCACTGACATATAGTCACCATTTCTGATTCGCTATTCTCGATTGTGTACCAACGTTTTAAGTTTCTTCTGGCGGTTGTATATTAGCAGTAAAGGACGAAATCTAATTCTACGCTAAGTAACAGCATATATTAATATACCGGCTCTGCCACGCCAAAGTTTTACTTCCAAAGCTTTGGTTTAAAAACTGTTTTTTAAAAAAGTAAACTTTCATGTAGGAAATTTTTTGAATTGGTCTAGGATGGAGCTGTCGAATCGCTCAAAAAGTTTTTTATGTTGCAAGCGATCTGTAGATGTGTTAAATTAGGTTTTTTTTTATTAAATCTGGAACCGTCTACCGACAAATCTACATTTACGAATACCTCCAAAAGTAAATTCTTGAGGTCTCATGAAAGCCTGACACTAGCTTTATGATACTTTTGCTTTCCTAAACAGTGATCAAAATCTCAACATTCCAGAACTACACTTTGTCAGAAAATGTAGGGCCATCGGAAGCTAAAACTTTGTAAAATCGCACTCCTGGTCCTTCCTTCAAAATCATCCAGTGCAGTTCTACGTCACTCGTTCGAATTTGCACCGCTCATATGGTAGTCGGTATTTGCTAGTATTGCTGTTCTCCCATCCATTCTTCTTCTTCTTGGTCATCGAGGGATCCCCTGTCGTAGTGTTTATTATATTTGTTACTCATAATAAACATGTCGTTTGCAATTGGTATTTAACCCAATTATGGGAACGTGTCTGATAGGGAGAGTGGAGATACCAACTTGTCATTAACATTTCGCTGTGAATTTTTTCACATTCATTTGGGATATCTTTACTACATTTGTACGCTTTCTTTGTACTGCAAACTTTGAAAACGATTATTGAAGTGTTCATAAGAAGCATTACTCCCGATGGCCGGCTGTTCGGAGTTCAAATAGTTCGTTTCGAATTCTCGGAAATTGATCGCGAGCGACTTCGTACATATTGCTAAAATCATATTGTCTGTAGATGAATAGACCTCTATCATATTCCACGCGGCTTTATCGTTTCCTTACGCCCCACAGAAGAATAATTTTTAAAATGCCTATTTGAATGGATTCATATTTCTACTGGAGGTGGCATACCTTAAACCTTTGATCTAAAATGAAAAGACAAAGCGCGTGAGTACTTAGCTAAATCACAATATCTACCAATATATATCCTGACTCATCTCCCTACCTACTAACACCAATCCTATCCTGTGACACTTGTGGATGATGCAGAGAATTCCTCGGTTATAATAGTCATAAGTGTTGAACTAACATTTCTTCCCATCCCAAAATTGACCTGCATGGGCGTTGCCATCTACGTTATTGATCATACTATAATCTTAGTCTCTTTAGATTGCACGTTGAGTATGACCAACTACTCCCAAGTATCATCCAATTGGTTCAATATGCAATTTCAACAGGCTTTGATCAATCACGGGAAACTCACGGGCGGTCAACTAAGCTAAGCTTCTAGGACAATAACACATCCAAACCAATGCGACTTGCACGACTCTATAGGTTGCCTTATCAGATCCTAAGACAAGACGTGACAATAGGAGGGGCCGTTTTTGTTCCAATTTTACGTCAGAATGGTCCAGCTCCTGATTGATTGATTCTGACTTTTTGCACCATACGCAATGTTACTGCAGGGATACCGAAATGATGTTTGGCAGTGTTGCTATATTTATAGGTAAAGATTTTCATTACTTTTGACAAATAAAATTATTATCGTTAAAAAAGTTAAAATGACTAAATTGAACTGAAATTGTGCGACAAAGCGAAACAAATGATTATCATGCATTTACCATATACGTGGTAAATTAACTTTAATAAAAATACGACAGAAACCACACTATAATCTAAAATTATTCAGAAAATGGCTTCATCAAACCTTACTAAACACCCATGACATGGAAAATCGGTCCCTTCATCAATATAGTGGATTCAAGATACAAAACATTTCTGGCATTAAATAAATTAACAAGACTCCTTTTCATTAATAAAAATAGTAACACTGTTCGGAAGATTTCGGCAGGGTGAAAATGTGCGAAAAGAAGAATGTTGAATGAAAAATATGCAGCCGATTGTCACGTCTTGTCTCCTCTTGTCTTAGGTTCAACCCTAAGACAAGACGCGACAATAGGCTTCTTATTTTTCCTTCGGCATTCTTCTTTTTGCTCATTTTCACCCTGCCGATATATCTTCCGAACAGTGTTGCTATTTTTATTTATTAAAAAGGGAGTCTTGTTAATTTATTTTATGCCGACAATATTTTGTATCTTGAATCCACTATATTGATGAAGGGCACCATTTTTCCATGTCATAGGTGTTAAGTAAGGTTTGATGAAGCCATTTTCTGAATAATTTTAGATTATGTTGTGGTTTCTGTCTTATTTTTGTTTAAGTTAATCAACCACGTATACGGTAAATGCATGTTAAATACTTGTTTCACTTTGCCGCACAATTTCAGTTCAATTTAGTCATTTGTACTTGTTTAACAATAATGATTTTATTTGTCAGAAGTAATGACAATCTTTTCCTATAAATATAGCAACACTGCCAAACATCATTTCGATATCCCTGCAGTAACATAAGGTACGGCTCAAAAAATCAAAATCAACCAATCAGGAGCTGGACCATTCTGACGTAAAATTGGAACAAAAACGCCCCCCCCCTCCTATTGTCACGTCTTGTTTTAGGGTTCAACCTTAAAACATCGTCTTTGGGTAGGACCAGAGAGAATAAACAGAGAGGCGAAGAGTGAGAACCTGGGATGGTACTTGCGGATAGATGTTTTCTTTTTCTTGTTGTTCTGTTCATTCTATCGTTCGTCTCACATAGCCTCTTATAATTTAAATTGACTGGCAGCATTAACAGTACCCCATAACTGCTTTTGACGTTCGATTTTTTGCTATCTGTATGTCTCGTCTCAGGTGAGAACCAGCCCCATTGATTATGTTTTTAACGCATAATGTTTGGCAACCGCTTTCCCAGCTATAATTTTAAATGACTCCAATTTTATTTTGAATTCGCGTAGTGTCACGTCATGTCGTTAATTATTTGTTTTCGGTGAAAATTAAAATAAAGTGCGTCGCGAGATTTTGTAGAAACCAATTCATAAGTTTTTTTTCGTTTTCCGGCGAAAAAGGATTAAATCCTTATCAAGGGTTACCTTGTAATGCATCCAACCGTACCATACCTTAAATTTTAAGGCTGAAGTGAATTATTTTCTGCAAGCTCCTGGATAAATACATCGTTACCGATAATTTCTGAATTTGCAGTGTATGACCACAGAGAACAGACATCCATGATCTAACGAAAATACTTAAAAAACATGTGAAAACATTTGAATTAATATAGGATAAACACTAGCGCCGCCACACCAACCTATCCCAACTATCCGTCAAATCCATTCCGGAACCGGTTCGAAATCCTGAATGGATTCAGTATGGAATCTTGCTAAAAGAAAACAACCGATTCCGACTCTATCGGTTGATGCATTTGAGCTGGAATTCATACTGGAAATCTGAACCGGTTCCGGACTAGTTTGACTGGGTAGAGGAATATCCGCTGTCAATTCTGTCGAACTCAGCCACAAAAAAAACATGACGACAGTAGCGCACCTGGTTTGGATATCCCAACTACCTTCGAAACCGTTAGAGATTTTACAAAAGTTGAATGCTGAAGATGGACGTCTGTTCTCTGTGGTATGACATTTTCCTTACTTTGCAACCATTTTATGTATAGCTGATAATATTTCCAGCTCCATTTCAACTACGATAATCTATATAGAAAACGGCAGACTTTTGAGGCTCCCAAATTCAGTTCCGATTTACCAAAACGTACCGGATTTATGTTCTACTGAGGGGTCTAACGATTGTATTTCGGTTTGATACTCAAACATTTACATACACTCAAAAAATATAAACGTTATGCCGATTGATTTTACACATAGATTTTTGCAATTAGCAGAGGCAGATAGACACTATTTGCTGGCACATAAACCTAATGTGTGTATTTACAAGACATATTAATCATTCATTCACATTTCATAACTATAAGGTACATAAAACCCGATTCTATAACAATACGCACAAATAACCTATGTGTGCACATACATAGTTTATACAGTTGACGCATAGAAGGTATGTTTGCGCGTGATAATATTAGCATTTTTTCTTCATATGGATTTTAAGTGGTTTCAAGCAAACAGAATTAACTTTTGGACAAATGGTTAACGAAAACAATTAAAGTACTGATTGTATTGATATATATCACTTACAAGAATTTGAAAAATGGAAGCGATTGAAGATGGCATCTCGATTAACTTGGAAAGAGGTAGGTTTTTTAAATGGATGTCGACTTAACGCGATGATAGTTTCCAATTCATACGAATTGGTCAATCACGACGTCACTGCAGCTTTATGAACTAGACGAAAGGAGCATCTAATCAAGGATTTGTTTTGTAGAAACTGGCCCTTTCCCTTCACAATATGGAAGCATATCGGCTTCCCATCACGTTCCTAACATCATCCAAGAATCTAATATTTGAACGTGGTGTTCGCATCCTCAATCCTCCGTTTACAAACTTTTTTTTTTTTCATTCGAACAGCAAAATCCATGCCTTTTCACTTTTCGGTTTACCCAAGATTGCATCAAAATCGTATTATCCCTAATCAGATTTAAACAGAAACGCCCAAATGCTCTTCAGTTTAAAGATAACCCTAAGTTACTACATGTGTCCAAGGTATTTTTCTCACAATTTTCTGTATTTTTCTTTTGAAAATGATTATGCCATTGTTGTTCTCAGATAGTTTTACATATAAAAACATCTTATACATCAAGATAACTTGAGTCAATCCCCAGACACAGTCATTTGAAGCAAAAATTAAAAAAATTCTCACGTTTTACGTCTACGCTATATCTCAGTAACCAAGCAGAATGTCGAAATTCTGAAAACGCCACTTTGTAGAAATTTTTTTGACAAGTGATGTAGCATATCTAACTCAGTTTACTCCAAAATGGCGTTTTTCATAAGATAGCACAACAGCGACGATTTAAACTGTAAAATAATTAAAATAATAAAGAATTCCATAGCACATGGGACAGTTATGCTTATAGCGGCAGTAATGGAGTCTGGCGAGTCAACGTTTTTGAAAACATGAATGTGCAACATTTTATACCAGATTTTTCATTTATTTATATATCAGTAACACTGAATAAATTTTAAGAATTACATTGTTGTTTTATGAATGTATAAGGGCTTATTTTCGCATGTTCTGATCGACAGAAACTGTACATCAGTTTTTTGAAAATACTTCATTCCCATTTTGTAATCTGTGGTGTGAGTATGTATATAAGTATATTGATACCATTGTGTATATATAGATAAACCTCTCAGCAGTCATATCATTCATAAACGTTTCAAACTTAATAGAAAACAGATAGATGTTTGAAAATAGTACCCCTAAACAAGCCTATTGATTGAAGTATACATGTCTATAGAAATCTAAACTACAGTAAATAGCCTCTTGATTACATTCCAAAACTAATCGCTGTAAAACCGTTTGCACTTTCTTCACGTTGATACGTAAATAGTTACATTGAGAACATCTATTAACAATTTTGATAGTTATCTGCGAGTTAACAAACAGCAATATGTAGATTAAGGTACACTGGACGTTTCCCTACAACTTACGTTCGCTCTCCTAGCTGGGGGTTAGAAGTGCAAGTCATATGTGTTTTGTTGATTTATTTCCCAGTTGGCGGTTTTGATGTCTTCCAGTCCGAGAGAGCAATCCATTGAGCAGTGGCTGATCGATTCCGAAAGAGTTCATCGAAAAAGGCGCGATCTTCTGGTCTCGCATCAGGTCCGCTGCCGATGATTGCCTTCCCCAGAACTTCGTTCTTTCCCAGAAGACTGTCGTGGAGGACCTGTAGCTCGATTGAGCAGTTTTTCAGTGCATCTTTGGCGATGTCGAACGAGAGTGCTTCATTGTACACCGGAGTTACCGTGTTCCGCGATACGGTTGTCTTCCGCTTTTTAAGTCTCTTTCCGTCGATGTTGTACAGTGACACTTTAACGTACGGATCCGATGAGTTCCGCGTTTCGTCTATGACCCGGAGGTTTCTGGCTTTGATTACTACGACGGTAAGTCTTTCGGCTGATGGAAGATATGAAAGTGAAACCATGAGGTCGCCTAGATCTTGTTTTGTATCCTGAAAGTAACAGATTCACATTAGATTAAATGTCAAAGGTGAAAGCTACAAATCTTACCGTTTCAGTACATGGCCCTAGTGGGCGCCAGAGGTCTATTCGGTCCGAGAAATCAACATGTGCCAGTGCGAGCTGGGAACCGCCAATGATCACGTGTCGTGAGTAGGCATCAAAATCGAATAGAAGCACCTCGAGTGTGCGGCGGCCGACGGTGGCGGGACGTACTTCGAAAACGAAGTCCTCATCGAATACTGCAAAAATACGGGTATAAATACATAAGCTAACTTGGGGCATTGACTTTTTGAGAATGAAATATAGTTTCTCTTTATTTTTCACCATAAACACCCAGAACTCATCTGTCGAACATGTAATGTAATGTCCGTACTTTTACCAAGGACTTTACCACACAAATAAATTAAAGGGTTGCGTACAAAAAACGACCACACTGACATACAAATTGCAGCTATCCTTACCAGCAACCAACATAATTTGCGAAAATATAGACGCAGACATATAATTAGAATATTGATAAAGTTCATAAAATTAAAATTTTTCTTTTCGATAGGTTTTGACATATGAAAGTGAAAACATCATCATTGCACTCTTGTGTCATTTGTAGGTCCTATCAAAATAATTCATAACATAATTACAATATTTGCCCATAGTGAAGTTACACGGGCTAGGCTAAAACAAAATCAACATCAGCCAAAACTTTTTATAAAGTATTCACAGGTATTTAATCTTTTCGGGAAAGTTGCAGGTTTGGTAATGATAAACATTACCTTCGAAATTAATCAACGCGAAAAATCAGAAACAAAAACTTTATGAACAAAAATAAGAATTTAGAGTTTATTATAGAAAACATCTCATAACTCGGTTACTGTGAGTGACAGAGACTCAGAGCCGTAGCGTGCAGTCGGTCGGGTTGGCTCCCGCCAAGGGCACCAAGCTTAGGGAGGCGCTATAATCGTGCTCTATTTTATAAAATAAGTAAAATAAGGTTAAATCATAAGATCATGAGAGGAGTGCTATTTCCAAGCACACACTAACTTATTAATTGAACTGAAAAAGAAAGCCAATGTAAACACCGAAGTAGTGCACAATAAAGACGCTGAATCCCTCTGGATAAAGACTCGCCAACTCTATCTTATTCTTATTATTTATCAGTAAGTGTCATTCCAATCGAGCACGAGATCTGTCAAAAGCCCTCAATCCGAAGAAAATCGCTTCGAATCCTTCTGGAACGAGAGCCATTGACAGGTCTCGTGTTCGATTGGAACGACACTGACAAATGAATGCTAAACAAACAACTGACGTGTCGAGTCTTTATCCAGAGGGATTCAGCGTCTTTAGTGCACAACTGAGACCCCACCAAAGGCGCTAAAAGATTAAGTCTTCCCGATGCCAGAAAGAGCTCTGCAATATCACAAAGTTGCCAGTGGTCAACGAGTTTTGCACGAATTCGAATCTCTGGTTGAAATGACATGAGACTTTTGCAGTTCCTAGAAGCGTTGGAAATTCCTTGTTTTATCCCAGAGACTTTGTATCAGAGCTTCCTCGCGCTGGTATATTTGACGGCCTCTCAAGAGAAATATTTAAACCTTAATAAGTAAACTCACCTGTCTATAGTTTTCGGAACAGTAAAATCTGCCCACACAGGGAGATAATCAGAGTCACGCTCCTCCCAAATAGCATTTAAAATTTTATAGCATGCTAAAAAAGCAATCTATGTTTTAAGAGGCTCTTTAAGAGTGCCTTGAAACCACAATTGTTAGTTGGGCTTAGAGCTTGAATGCTTCACATTTGTCGGACGCTTTTCATACGCGGGAATGGTTATATGGACTCTCCTGCCAAAGGTTACCTGACACGAATTTTGAGAGGACACATCAGTTTGTCCCGTCCAGTGCAATTTCTATTCAAAATATTTACTCACTGCAGTAAGAGGTGTTTGACACAACCCCGTGCTTCAGCAGAGACACGCATGATAAACTCGAATCAGTGACTGTCTATTTCAACTTTGTGAGCGGGCATGTAGACGTGGTAGTCCTTCATAAAAGACAGAATATCACAATTCTGAGCATATCTGGGCAAAATATCTGTTACCGCTGCATAAGTCGTAGCTTTGTTTTACTTGCATGCGCAAGAAGATGAGTGGATATCTGGGACATAACCAGAATGTCGTGATGGCACTTGGACTGATGATTCAAATGTAATGATATGCACCGTAATGAGTAATTCACAAACAAGGGCACAGTTCCTAAAAATACTCTCCTTTATTATTTATTGGTTTTGATATACAGATATACTGCCGCTAGAAGCATAATTGTCCCATGTGTATAGGAATTCCCATAGCACATGGGACAGTTATGCTTCTAGCGGCAGTATAGTACATCGAAAAAAGTCACTATCATTTGAAAAAATGTCCTATAATGTCGTGAAATATCGAGGTCTGGAGTAATCTCAAAAAAGTGCATTTCTGTGACATTAAATTCTCCAATATTTTCCTCCAATATTTGCCAAGTCCCCTAAAGGAAACTCCAATATTTTCCAAACTCCAATATTTTCTAAGTCCCATAAAGGATATCCACAAAAAAAATTCAAGATGATGCTAAATCTTCACCATCTAAGCCATTTCGCATCAAAATTACGAATTTTTTTGAATATTCAGAGTTCTTTCAAAAAATTTTCGTAGAATTGACCGCTAAGGCCGATTCTTTTATCAAGTCTGGTTGAGCTAAAGTTTTGCATACAGACTTTTTTTTTAAATTACCTTCATCCCATACGTGCCATTGGCACCCTAATATACAGTCTCCTAAATAGATGCTCACATAAAATGCGGCGCGTGTCAAACACGAACGAACTTCGGTCGAATCATTCGGGATTTTACAAGCTTTCAATCATCGGAAAGAAATATAGCTGTTATTGAAGGGTTGAACCGCAGAGGCGGATCGAATTCCCTAAATATTCGTCAGCTCGGTAAACAGATATACACATACACATGACGCATGGTACGCATAACTGAGCTTCCGCCAAGGGCACCAAAAGATCACGCCACGGCTCTGCAGAGACTACATGTCTTCTGCAAAATTTATAAAAGTACTCTCCGCTACAGACACTTTATACACAGACTAGCGAAGTGTCAAAAATTGCAGCCAAACGGACTGTCAAAAGGTGCAGCCAAACGAGCATGAGGGTTTTAAGAGGGGAAGTACAAGAGGAATCCCGTGCAAAGCATCTCAGTCAAAAGGGCAAGCTGCTGGCTAACGGGGGCTATTTGCCAACTCGGATGCGCTAATTGCCCTTCAATTTGCCAGCAAATTGCTGGCAAATAGGGGACTATTTTAAATGCAGCATTTGGGCGATTTGCCGCCGTCATTTTTTGGCCGTCCTACCCGCCCTTAAATCTTCCTCAAATCGCCCAGGGAATGCGCCATTTAATCGCCCTTAATTGCCTAATATGAAAATTACAAATAATACTTATTTTCGGATTCATTATCTACTCACATAAACTTATCAGTACACTAGGTAATCACCACCAAACTACTTTAGGTCAGAGATCTTGTTCCACTATCCTTACACACGATTCCACAATTTCCCACATTCGTTGGCTAAATGAAGTGCACTAGACAAACAAAATACAAGCGAGAACACGCCAATTGTTTAAAAAAACAATTTTAAGCTTAAGCCAAACATGAACCGCCATGTTTGAATAACGCAAAAAACTACCAAGTTTATTTCAGCCGCCAGAAAATGGGTTAAGTGTTGAAATTGCCTTTAAATCGTATTCGCAAATTGCATTTGTTCCTAGGGACAATTAGCCCAAAATGCTCGCAGAAACTCTGCCAGCATCAATTTCGCTTTGCTCAACTTTTGCTAACTTTCTGCTTGTCACGCTGACCGGGCTGTACTGTACAGAGCAGGGATGCCATGTGCACAGATTTATCTGTGTGTCACAGATTTTCAATATGTTGCACAGATAGCAAGAACTGCACAGATTTCCATAGTTTTCTGTTTTAACGCACAGATTTCCACAGATTAGCACAGATTTCTCAATTTTTTACCTTGCGCTTAATTTTTGACACGCGCAAAAATAAAAAAAAGGTCACCACATCTTGTTTTCAGCGAAATTTGTAAGATTTCCGTGACATAGATAGACACATATTTTTAAATGGGCCGCGCACAGATTTTGCAAAATATCACCTGGTATCCCTGCTCCAGCGCTTAAAAAATTGACATCGCTGCATGAACTTGAAAGAAAACGAAATTCAATTCATGCCCACTGCGATGAATGAAATTTTTGATTCGTTTCCATCGTCATTCGTTCTCCCCTGGGACGGGACCTGCGGAAAGAAAAAAAAAACGCGTGTCAAATTGATCCAGCACGCAAATGTCAGATTGAACCGGCTGTCCTCAGAGTGATTAATATAGGGAGTATTCTATTTGAAATTAAGTAAATGCTAACTTTTTTTTTCAAATGTTTCAATAAATTAATCATTAGATCAATAATGATAGTGGAGATGATAGTGCTTTCATTAATTTCGAGATCGTCAAATCTTGTGAACTTCTCCCACTGTTTTCACAAATCGGGATTCACCGGAAAATGGTGAAAAGTCATCTCCGGATTTTTCGCTTTACTACGACCGCAATTTTTGACCTTGCGCTTCATGATAATGGATTCACAAAAAAAAAATTAAAGGGTTGTGTACAGGACACGACCACGGTGACATTAAAAATATAGCTTTTTTATCTATCACACATCGTCGCTGTTGTGCTATCTTATGACAAACGCCATTTTGGGGGAAACTGAGTTAGATATGCCACATTACTTGTTTGAAAAATCTCTACAAAGTGGCGTTTTCGGAATTTTGAAATTCTACTTGGTTGCTTAGACATTGCGAGAAACGTCATGAGAAATTGTGAGTTTTTTGCTTAAAATCACTGTATCTAGGGATTTGCTCAAGTTATATTGAAGTTTTAGATGTTTTTATGCGTGAAAATGTCTGAGGAACACAATGACATAAACATTTTCAAAAGAAAATTACACGAGTTGTGAGAAAAACACAGTTTTAGTTTTAAATTGGAAATAAAGGATATTTGGCAACACTGTAACTAAAAATAACTATTTTTTCTAGATGCCCTGACTCATTCCCTTCAAAATGCATTTCACCGATTGTTTATAGCCCATATGAACGCAAAGATATGAATAAAAGTTAAAAATTGATGATTTTTTTCTATGGAAAATTTTTCATGCACGATTATGACACGTTATACAAATTTTGTCATCAATACACGCCTATGACACGTGTGAGTGCGACTTTTGTTTACATTCATAGTAAAAACTCGCAACATAGTCAAGCGATCTTCGTAATATTTGAGAGATTGATGAAGAATAGATAGAAGCATTAATTATCTTCTTTGGAATGTTTATACCATTTATAAGTTTCAAGATATTCAATCTCAAACTTTAAAAATCGTTTTTCTCGAAATGTGCTAAATGGCGCTTGTCATAAGATAGCACAACAGCGACGACATATCGACACACGTTCTTGTTCACTCGCCTGTTTTCATATGTTACAATTTGCTATATACCCTCCCCATTAAAACATAATTTATTGAAGGTCTTTTAACGGTAATCTATTAATTAATCAAGTATCTCACTAGGTGATTGGCATTATTTGGCTGATCCATCTAGTAAAAATAGGCTGGTCTGTCCAGAAAATATATTCAAAAGAAAAGTTCCATATTGAGAGCTGTGATGAGGAAACCCACGCCCGCCAACGGAAATATACAGATTCTCCATAAAATATGAAATTTCATTTTCCATTTAAATTTTCAATAATGTACTAATGAACTTAAGTAAACAATCTTAAGTGTATGTATTTCTTGATCGATTAGTGGTGGAAAAATGAAATTATTTGATAAATTACATTGTTATGCAACGTTCGCACTACCAGTTAAAATGGGTTTTTATGCTATCTTGGTGACATTTTTCTTGTTGCTAATTATTAAAACGTGTTATAACTCTGTAGTGTAAACATTGTATTATTAAACCAATTCTGCAGCGTTTTATGTTATACAGGTGTTTTATGTGGTAATAGGACTGACATAATTATATCTTCAGTACAGCGGTTTGTTTCATAATTTAAAACAGATTTATTTTAAAATTTAAATTAGTTTACCCAACCGTATTTGTTGTATACCTTAAAACGCAATTAGAACTGTGTTTTAAATACATAGGGTAGGACAGATATTCTGACTGGTTAAACTGGGAAAACAATTTTAAGTCCAGTAACGCTTAAGACATGGCTTGAATTTGAATCGAAAAAGAACACCCGCTTCAACTGCTGCTGGGACCAGGGTTGTTAATCGATAATTAATCGTCATCGTCGATAACGTTAACCACCCGTCAACGTCATCGGAAACTCCGTTAACGATAATGTATCGTCGCCTTCATCGTCATCGTCGATAATTGTATCTTCGTTTTCATCGTCATCGTCGGTTCATCGGTTATCGCGATACATTTTGCGTTACTTTCCCGTTTATTGGGGTTGAAGTTGATGCGGTTAACTTTCAATTGTTTCGAAATAAATACCTATTGAAGGACATGTTGGCAGTCGAAAATCAATAGTTTTGGACATTTTCTATGCTCCGGGGGGGGGGGGGGGGGGGTGTTCCGACGATGTGTCAAAATGGAATTTTTTGTCAACTTTTCGGGAGAGTTTTATATTGAAGGGAAAGTTATTGGCAGTTGACAATCAATAGTTTCGGACATTTTCAATACACAGGGGGTTCGACTATGTGTCAAAATGGATCTTTTCAACTTTTAAGGAAAGTTTGTTATATTGAAGAAGTTATTGGTAAGTGAAAATCAATAGTTTTGGGCATTTTCAATGTACCGTCGGTGCATCAAAATAGAATTTTTTTCAACTTTTCGCGAACTTTTTATATTGAAGGGCAGGTTGTTGGCAGTTGAAAATTGATAGTTTTTGACATTTTCAATTCACACGAGGATCCAAATTGGCAAAAAGGTAAAAGAAATTCTTTGATCCACGAAAAACATTTTTAGTTATAGTATCTTCAGCAAAGTTTATTTATATTTTTTTGCATTTAAAAAGTATTGGTTGGGTGATTAATCCCTCTAAAGCTGAGAAGAAAGTTTTTGCTTATGTTTATGAAAATTAAAAAAACTTTCTTTGGCAAAGTTGTTGAGAATATCTTAAGTATTAACTTCGCTGAAGAGACTATGTGTCCATCTATCGAATTTAATTTACATTTGTGGAGATTTCTTTGATATACCCCTGAAAATTGCTTTTTTCAAAATACTTTTTCTGGTAATTTTGTAGCATTTCAAAATGTGCCAAGATGTTGTTCAGCATAAGAAAATACAGAATTTTTGTAATGTAAGTTTATTTGTATCTCTTACAAGTTATCGAAGTTTTAGTGTCCAAAAAGCAATATTTTGGTACGGAAGCCACAAATTTCCGCAGACGAATACCAATACGAATCTGTAAAACAAACACTATCAAAATCGTTTGGTGGGCTCTAGCTTACGTTCAAGTCAAATTCGAGTAAATTCCTTCTTTAGCATATTTTTCTTATCTTAGAGATGCAAAATATACAAAAATAATAATACTGTACTGTAAGACCTCCTCAAAGGAATTTTTCACTAAATGATAAGAACGGGTTATGAGGCTTTGTCGAGGAACTAAAGAAAAATATTTTAACCGCTCCGGTTTATTAAAAAGAAAGAAAAAAATGTTAGTCCAGGTGTTTGCGTTTCGACTTCCGTCTCTTCAGAACCAGAAAGAATATGTGCCGATTTTGTCAATGTCATCATTTTAACAGCCTATAATTCGCCAAGGGGCTGATAAAAACAGGCCTTCACTGTATTCAAAAAACGAATAAAACTCTATTATGTGGCCGTACATAAATTACACTACATAATTAAGGGTAAACAAAGGAAGCATGAAGCATCTTGTTACATAGTGGAGAGAAGAAACGGAGGAGGGGGCTAAAAGCTTCCTAACTAGAAAAGGAAATCAAACGTTGGAAATATGTATGTATATTCTCCTTTTTAAAATCCGAAATCTTCTGGTTTAAATTAAAATTATAATAAAATTTGTTAATCACCACAGACTTAAATGTGTAGTGTAATTTGTGAATGGCCTCATAATAGTGGTTTAGTAGTTTTTTCAATATATGTTTTTGCGTGCTAAAAATTACTAATTGCACAATAGCTCAAAATTTGTTTTCTTCATGGTCAAAACAATTTTGGTCACCTTTTTGCCGCTTGGAAACACTGTGCACCTGGGACTCTTCTGTGCACCAACTTACTCGAAAAGTTGAAAAAAATTCAATTTTGACACATCGTCGGACCCTTCTGCCTATTGAAATGTCCATCATGAATTATTGATTTTCAATTGCCAACAACTTTCCCTTCAACATAATACATTTTCCCGAAAAGTTGAAATAATTTCATTTTGACGCATCGTCAGACCCCGCTGTGCATAGAAAATGTCCAAAACTATTGATTTTCAACTGCCAACAACATGTCCTTCAATAGGTATTTAATTCTAAACAATTGAAAGTTAACCGCATCAACTTCAACTGCAATAAACGGGAAAGTAACGCAAAATGTATCGCGATAACCGATGAACCGACGATGACGATGAAAGCGACGATACAATTATCGACGATGACGATGAAGGCGACGATAAATTATCGTTAACTGAGTTTCCGATGACGATACATTATCGTTAACGAGTAACGCCGATAAATTATCGTGAAAAATGTATCGCATTAACAACCCTGGCTGGGACGGTAAGTTCTGTTTTAAAATTTTCCGTTGTGTCCAGTACGAAACAAAAGTGTTTGAAATTAGAAAACAAAAAGTTCTGCTGGGAATGTGATTGTTTCCGATGCAATTACACTCAGATTTTTCACGCAGGGAATACAGGCCGTGTAAAGGAAAACCGCGTAAATTTAAAAAAACGCGTTAATGAAAACCGCGTAAATTTCAAAATCCGCGTAAAAAACCTGAGTGTACTCTCCTATATAAAATACTACGCTGCTGAACAGTGCAATAACTACAGAAGCACGTAGTCAGATGCCTTACTGATAAAAAACATATAACCGAAATATGAAACATGAAAACCAATTGGCTCTTTACCCTACGCAGCTACAAAGCGCCGTAAACATGGATTAACAAGTTACAACGCACACGCATGCATAAAAATAAATATATTTTTTTTCAAACGCAACACTCTTAAGCAGCACACACCGTATTGAATTAAATCCAAACCACCCCGCCCACCCACTTTGCAAATCATTCTGTGACACCATGCTGGTACCCGACAAATCCGCACACGGCCACCGCTGCCGAAAATGCATAGCGTCTACCGCTTATTGTAGTGCCCAGACGCTGCAGCCATGATCTTACCCGTTCGACATAAGAACAAAAACTGATTCAAACGAGTACGCGTCACCTCTATTTATAAACTAACCGTATATGGTTTAGTCACTTAGGCGCGAGTGTGTGAAATGCCAACGTTACCGAAAATCGATAGCGCTTATTGCATCGCCCGGAGACGGTGTTGCTCATATGGGATCAGAGCAACAACTGATTTAAACGGACATGCGTTGCTTCTATTTATGACTTTTCGTGTTTCATTGAGCAACTAAGCTGCCCTCTTTTGACGGCTGTGTCTGAGAAATCTGCCTCACGAATGGTATTTTTCCCGTTTTTTGTGAACTTTTTAATTTTACCAATTTCCAAAAGTCTACTTTTATTGGGGAGATATTAAATTATTACCAATATTTAAGTTAGGTGTTTCTGAATCGGTTGGTGTATGAATGATTAAAATCCATCTAGTAATATCGGAGTTATAAGCGTGCAAACCTTACATAGTTTCGTTACATGGGAGATAGTTTAGATTTTAGAATGACACCTAGCCCCAGATAGTGGAGTAAGACATTTTTAATGTCAAAATATTTTTCATTTTGGAAGTGCGAGTATACTGCAAATATCCAATTGATACGTGATTGTATTCGCGCTTGGCTTATTGTATATGAAGGCGGCCTCAGAATGTACAGGCATTCTTGAAATGGTTCGTCAGATGTACACTAGAACTATCGCCTTTCATTTCCAGGGTCAAACATGTGTACATCTATCGATGAAAACAAATATATCATTATATAGATGCAGACAAGTTTCTTCCATAAAAGCACTGCAGGACAGCGGGAAATGGATTGTATACACACACAAACATTGTAGAACATATAAAATCGAAAATATGGACAGTTTTGACTCTAATGAATTAAGTACCTCAAAACGCTGTTTTGGGCCACTGTGCGCTGGCACCACACCACAAATTAGCGCAAGCTAGAAACTGAATTCAAACAGATCACGCAACATATGTGAACGCCTGAAACAACAGGCTAACCCCAAGTGATGTCTCGGGAAGTCAGCACAGAAGCTCCCTTTTAGTTCAGTTCCATTCTTTAGAACATGAAAGCTCTTTTTATTGATCGTTTTCCATTTTTCCACGGCTTTTTTATTTTTTATATGCAAAAGTATGTTAGCCGGTCACGACCTATGATGCGATTGCGAGCATCTATTGGTGGCAATGAAAATTTATTGCATGCCAGCTGGTTCTACTTGTGCGTTCGTTTCTTGCACACTACATACCAAGCGGAAATTGACCGTCTTATCAACGTATGTTTTCTTATGCAACTTTTTGAATTAACACATTTTGCATGACAGAGCAAAACGTTTTGCTTAAACCATCGACTAAGCTGGATTTCTGGATGGTCTTTAAATTAGCAGTTTCTCGGACTTTAATTCAATATTCATCATCTAGAGATATTAAGAGGATTACTCATCCGCACCACCATCTCTGAATGTCTTACCTGGGTTTAACGTTTTCTTGTGTATCCTAGTTTGCCACATGTTGTTCCGATCAGGAAGCAGTCTTATTTTCGCATACGGATCTGCCGTTCCACTGAAATCTCGTGGTTGCAGGTCCTGAGCCTGAAAGAAAAAAAAACGCGAGCGAATTGTTTTGTATGAAAAGTTATTCTCCCCCACGGGCCGACGTCAGTCACCTCAATAAGTTTCACGTTCAAAATCCCAGCACTGGGATCATAGCTGAGCGTCAAATGAATAGCGCCTCGTGAGTCGTCGCCTAGATCTAGTTTGGTGGGGGTACTCTCAATGGTGGTAGAATCCACTATATCTTCTTCTGGGGCATCACTGCTCTGTGCGTTTTTGGCTTTTACCGTAGACGTGGTAGGTTTTGCCGGATTAGTAGCACTAAGTACCACGTGTTTGTCGGTTCCAGCAATGGGAACCGAGCCTACCACTATTACGGACTTACAGCTACTGGACGAATCGGCACTATCTTCCGGGACTTCCTCTGAAAACATTTAAAAATTTCAGCCAGAATTCGATAAATTGAAATAGAAACTGACCATCAGATGAGTCCATGAGTTGGCCATTCCTGCTGGTTGCTTTATACAACCCCTCGGATGCCCAGAAGGGCGGATCATCTGCTTTTGCAAGTGGACTGCCATTGTTTCGGTTCAGATAACGAGATGTTCCTGCCACTGCGTCGACATTGTACGGGATGGGGCAGCTGACTTGGCCAACTTGTCTGGAAGTTGAAACGTACGGTGACGGATTAATGGAATGGTTCATTATTACATTATTGTCGCTGTACGATAGTTGATAATGATTTTAAATTCATCCTACTGGAACAGCGATTCTCAACCTTTTCGTATGACGCCCCCTTTGAAACTATCTTGGGTAGATGCGGACGCCCACGGTTTAAAATAGATTTTTATATTAATTTTTGATACACCTGATATGACAGAGCGCGTTAACATAACTGAGCGCTAGGTCTTCTAGACGCACTTCAATTTTATCGTCATCCATATATAAGGGATCTTAGTTTTATCATTGTCACATTCGACAACGTTTTGCATTTTGTTCTTCGTCATTTAGTTTTCTGCTTGTGTTAAACTTTTAAATGTTATCAATAAATCAGTTTCTCACATGGTGTAACTGTATATATGCCGCTTAAGGTTTGTTTTATTTTTAGTAATAGTTCCACGTCATGGTCTAAAACGAGTTGGGTTCAAGTCAATTGAAATTATATTTTCACGCCGTACAGGTAATTTTATCTGTGACTGGATCATTTCACTGCGCTTTCGGAGGTGACGATATAATACTGTTTGTGTAGATTGATTTTATTTTTTAACACTTTATATTTTCCGTTTGTCGTGGAAAAATTTAAAATTTCGATATCCGTTCGAAAAAAATATTCATGTTCGCGGACCCCTAAAAATCTATTCACGGCTCCCTAGAGGTTCGCACATACCAGGTTGAGAATCACTGTACTAGAACAATTTAATAAGCATAAGCAAGGAGCCAAATGAATATTCATATAAGACAAATTGCAATCTAATGGAGCACACACTCCAGTAAAGGGTCTTTTAAATAAATCCAGGACTAATACGTATTGATAGCTATTATCGCATCCAACCTACGCTTACCTTAGCCCCCTCGCTTGTCGCTCCTTCTCCGTTTCTAGCAGATTTTTCTCGAACCAGTTCAGTCGGTAACGCTTGGAGCAGGTGATATAGATGAGCAGTCCCAGCAGTGACACTATCAGAAACGATGTGGCAGCATAAATGATAACCTGCACCGACGTTACCGGCTCTTCGCCCTGATGGGCGAATATATTGTCCAGCGATGATTTCATGTTTATTTATGGCCGTTTGATGTTCTTTTTTCGACTATTTGAAACTTGAGGAAGCTGGGAAATGTCGTCTCGGTGATAAATTCAAGTAACCTTTGATCAAAGTGTGGGTTTTATCTGGGGAGATATATTTGTATTTCCTTTATTTTTTGACGCCATGAGCGTGGTTGCTCTGAATAATTTCTTATCTGGAAAGAGATGAAATGTAAGATAAAGAAAACATGTGTTAAATCGGTAAACGGAAGCTTAATGGAACAAAGGTGTGCATTTTTAATGGTGTGCCTTTTAGTACGCTGAATATAATCACATCAACTATGCATGATAATCCATATCGATAGTCATAGACACAGAGGCGTTACTAGGAGGAAATATTTGGTGGTATAATGAAGCACGGGAACGAGAAGCATTTCCGGTGCGAGTTAAGCCTTCCTGTTCACTAGAAAACGGTAGAAATTTATGGTTAAACATAAACACTAAGTACCTGCAAATCATCACTAGATTATGTCATATTTTATTTGCCAAATACAACGAATCTTGAGTAAAAGATAATTGAAATTTGTCGAGATGTCAAAAGAACTGAAAATGTTATAAGAATCATTTTTTTAAAAAAAATTTGCAATAATTTATGTAGGCAACCTTTATTATTTCTTAAAAAAATGGATGTATCAATTTTGCGCAAAAGGGCACAACACCTAACTCAGAGAAGTTGAATTTGAATGTTTCGTGTTCCACTCGTCAGTAACTGACATCAACTTACTGCTAGATAGACGATGTATCCAAGCTAGCACCAAATTGGCACCAGATAGACATTAAATCCAAACAGCTCACACAACATGTGTGGACGCCTAAAGCAACTGGCTGGTTTCGGGGCATGTCTCGGTGAAGTAAGCACAGATGCTCTGGATCGCTGACGAGTATATGAAAACGAACTCTTGTCATTTGGCATTAGAGCCAAACGCCTCTGAGTATGCAACCTATATTTTTTTCTAAGAAATATATCGTCTAACTAACAGCATGATGATGTCAGTTACTGACAAGTGGAACACGAAACATTCAAATAATTTGTGACTTTTCTGCGATATGTTAATGGATATATTTTTTTTCCACACCACAAATTTGAACCAAACCCCCTAGTGCAAATGTTTGGCTACGCTTCCACATCGATAGCCTGAGCGATGTTATCATGCACCTAATGCTCCGTGAAGAGGTTTTCTCATGGCACTTTTACGAGACGTTGCAAAGAATGGAAAAAGGAACATCCGATAGTGTTGGAAAACCCTCCATCGAGAGCAGGTTGTTGGAAATACTGGTAGTGTGAGCGTCAGCGAACTTGATCTGTTTTTCAACATCGAACCCAACACGAGTATCAATTCATTGGCGGTAAACTAGGTTAGAATTAGTTGAAAAGTTAGTCAGTTTCTAGCGCAGTTCGAAAAGACATTTTTGATGCGGGGTGGAGTGTTAGCTTCAGCGTAGCGATGCATGTGTTCACATAAAAGCCATAAATATCTATTATTGCGAAGCATCGCCAATAAAAAGAAACTTCATGAACGGAGATGAATGTGGAGAATAGTCGGCACGATTTTATTTGCTATTCTGGTATCGTTAATGCTCTAACGAGAAGTAAGACATATCGAGCACCCGGCTCTGCTGATGTTGGGGAGAAATGAAATATTAAGGCAGTGGCGTAGTAGCGGGGGGTGCATTGGGCAGCTGGACGTAAGACTGTGCAACGATGGTTCCGTTAGCATATTCTGTTAAGACGATGATCCATCATCAACATAGCATTCTGAAGTTTGCCGATAATGTTCGGTGATTATTTCTAGCGGTTGTAGATAGAAAAATGAAATACGAAATCAGTTTTACCGAAATAATATTTAGATCATTTAAATGGATTATTACTATATTGAACAATAAATAGGCGACAAAGGGAAATCCACAAACAACAAGCCATAACTTTTAAAGTATTCGAAATATGTATTTGATGTCGTCAGTAAAGTTATTCGCAAAAGTAAGAGCTGCAAATATACTGAAGGCATTATTCCAATATAATCGCTTCCAAGAAAATTCTTGAAAATATCTAACTCTTAGGGGAATTAATCAGTAAAATTACAACACCAGAAGAAAGGGCATACTGTATGCTTTTAATTCTCCGAAGATACTATTGACCTAAAATTATCCGTTTTGGCGCTAATAATACATTGAATGTTTTGGGTCTTATTTCGGCAGAAAATTTAAAAAACTGCAATAAACGCGATTTTTGCCCCTTCAAATATTCATATCTTGGAAATTAAACATCAGAATCAAAAACCAATTAATAGCGTTCTGTCTGGGTGATAAGCCTTTCATTTAAAATTGGTTTGGAAAAGATCGGTTCAGCCATTGCTGAGAAACACGAATGAGAGTTTGTCCGTTACATACACACACAGACACACGCACACACAGACATCGTCGAACTGAGTCGATTGGTATATACGACTCGGCCCTCCGGGCCTCGGAAAAAATCATAAGATATGTAAAAAAGTACAGCCACTTTGACCATTATAATTTTACCTCAATTTCTTCTTCATATCTGAGCGAGAAGAAAGGCTTGTATCGATTAAATCGTATGGCAAGTATAAGTTCAGTGAGTAACCTTTCAAATGAAACAAGTTCGACGCTAATCGGAATCTTAACTAAAAAGATATATTCATTTGGATAACATAGGTTTGAATACAATTTTTTCCAGAACTGATGATCTATTTCACCTTTGAAGTTCTGTAAACAAAAGTCCTCAAGATTTAATATTCTATTCAACCTGTTTACAAACAGAGTAAAATGTAAAATCATGGAAAGCTCAAAGTAGAATTTTGAGGTTTTGTCCGTCTAGGCGACAATGTGCGCCGCTGCCGCCGGTCAAATTGGCACCAACGCCGCCGATAACGATATTTTTCATCGGCGCACATCTATCTATCTATCTTCTATCTATCTATCTATCTATCTATATCTATTATCTATCTATCTATCTATCTACCTATATTTTTATATCTATCTATCTATATATATAAAAGTCAAAGTTTGTATGTATATGATTTATAGACTCCCAAACGGCTTAATCGATTTCCGTAAAAATTTGCACACAGTAGGTATTTGGTATGGAACGTGTTTGTGTGCTATTAGTTGGAGATTATCTGCTCGCCAAATGGCGCTTTGGAACAAATTGTGTTTTCCTCCTATTTCGCAGAGTGTCGCAGCAACGCGCGATTGGTATTAGCTAGTCTATCTATCTATCTATCTATCTATATATATAAAAGTCAATGTTTGTATGTATATGATCTATGGAGTCCCAAACGGCTTAACCGATTGCCGTAAAAATTTGTACATTGTAGGCATATGTTCTGGAGCGTGTTTGTGTGCTATTGGACAGGGATTATCTGCCCACCAGATGGCGCTTCGGAGCAAATTGTGTTTTTCTTCTATTTCGTTGAAAGTCGCAGCAACGCGCGATGGGTATTAGCTAGTACCATATATTCAGTTTCAACGCCTCCCTCATTCATTCACTTCCAAACTAGCTGATGTTTCACACAGAATTGAATGCTTCAGTGCAGAGGTCAACCAATACATTCATGCAGACAAATTGATGACAGGAGATTGCATCTTTTTCTTTTTTGAGGATAAGCCAACTGCCCTATCTATGTCTGGTACATCTTTACTCGATAATTCCTCTTCGAGCCATCATAGAAACAAAATTAAGTTTGTTACGAAAGTTGAATTTAAACCAAAAATACCTCAATGAATTCGCTGCACTGAACGAATAAATGACGAGGCAAACAAACAAAGCATTCCATTCAGCGCGGCGAGCATGAATTGAATTTTATTTCTCTTTCAGGCTCATACGAGGATCTCAATTTTTTGTGCTCTGAAGCGGATCGATCTTGTACCTCGTTAAAAACGGACAAAACCAAATTTGGATGGATGAACACAATAAAAATATCTCTTTCCGCAACCTTTAAACTATGTTAAAGAAGTAGTTCTTGAATAATTCTTTTGAACATTCAGAACAACGTCTCTCCGGATATGTTCAGACATTCTCCATCCGTCACTTTTCTTTATTTTATAACCACCGGGCAGTAGCATTACACATGTGACAAAGCACCATTAACAGCAGCCATGTCAAATCTCGGATTCACACAATCCGCGTGCTCAATGTGTCCCGTGTACCACACAACTTCCTACGTAGCTAGTCACAGTCTACAGTTCGGTTACCGGCTGAACGCTTATTATGGAAAGAAAATGAAATGTGAATGTGAGAAAATGTTTTCCTCGTCTAATTGGAATTTTCTCCGCATGGGCACAAATGGTTCGTTTGGCTGCACGGAAAGATCACAATTGAAAATATTGCAAATGACTTTGTTTACTATTGTACTACAATGCTGAACCAGCACAGTAGGTATCAATTACTCTGTAATTGTGCGGCTTTATGAGTCCAACTATCAAATGGTTTTGAGAGTGATTAATTTTTAAAATGCGAATTCAGGTGATGGTATGATAAATTTATTCTTCAAATTTCTGCTCTCACAATTTCCGTGCCAGCGAGGCGACCATAATAGTGAGCTTGTCACTGCGGGGGCCATGAATAATACATGTAAATTGAACATTCCAGAGGAGCAGTAAAAAAGGAAGTATAATAAAGATGGTAGAAAATATTATAAGTGCGGTAAAAACGAATTCTGTCGCTATTCAATAAATTCTGACGATTTTCTATTTGCTGTGTACGGACTGAATCGAATTTAGAGCTGCAGTTTAGTAAATACTGTAATTTCAAAACATTTTGATAAAACTTTTTTGCAGCTCTGACAGCGAATTTTGGGACAATAGCATGTTCGGCTGAAACCCTCTTAAGCTAGCCAGCTTACATTTGGATGCCACAATATAGCAGCAAGCTCCGAAATTGATCCCTTTTCTACCCTCTGCTACCAGCAGTGGTGTAATGTACTTCGGCAAACACTTTAACTTTATCCGTGCTGAAACGCTCATCATGCTCCGCCTGTGGGTGGCTTGAAAAGCCTTGGAATGCTACATGCTGTGGAGCGAAAAATTTCAAGTGACTTTTATGTAGTTGTTCATCATCTCGACGGTTTGCCTGACACCATCCCGTCGTATTGTTCCATTGTGTGGTAGAGGAGATTCATAAAGGAGGCGAGGTATTTTGCGGGAAAGTATGACGTAAAACATGAATTCGAGCGCTGACCGGTCCCAGTGAAACATAAACGCTTACGAAGGTTCGAATCGCGTACGGAAGTGGGTTTATGGTGCAATCAAATTGCTTCCGCATAGTTTTCGTGTTGGGTTTTTTAATCATTGTGGGTTAATTGATCAATTTAATGGTTCGGAATGCCGTTTACTATTCCATAATATATTAAAAGTAAGCTTCAAAAACATTTTATCTGACTAGCGATGCATGGATGTGATCAAATAAGTGGTCCTATCATCAAGCGAAAGTGTGTCCAGATGCTGTTGCTTGAATCCTCCAAAGTACACCAAATGTCTACTGTATTGCCATTATGCTCGTGATAGAGTGTTACAATCCCAATGATGTCTATTTAATATTTTCTAAATCTGATTTATACATTAAAATAGTCCTTTTTTCTAAATTCTCAAGAAAATTTGATAGCTGGAAGTCATGTTGATAAATTCACGGAAGTCACATAAGAACTCACTTCGTCTTCCATAGAAATACCCATAAATTTCCAAACCTAATCTACAACCATACATCATGTTTAATTTGAATATCATTCTGTCTCAGCAGTTGCCATGCTAACTTCATCATCATGAGCCCGCTTTTTTTCCGAAATTCCGAGATGGCATCCATTTCAGTAACTGGGATTCTCGGAAGAGAACATTTTTGCTCGAGCTCGTTTTGAATTATCTTACCTTTTCTTCTTCACTTTCCCAAGACCTATATGTTTATGAGGGTGATGTTGAGAAGGTTCGTGTCACAATGCGAGAAAACATCTAGATGATTTCCTTTTCAACCCCTTTCAACACCCCGTCACAAAGCAAAAAAAAAAATACTACGAGCGTCCCTTCTGAATTCGCTTTGGTGAAGTGAGAAAATATGCTTCTCTGTCCGGGCACACGCTGTAATAGGCTGGTCTTTTAGGATTTTTAGTGCTATTGTAGCTTGATTCTGTGGAACGGACTAGAATCTGGAATGAACGCAATAGTCTGATATATTTAGCCCGTATTAGACTTTAATTTTTTCGTTGACATCGAATATGCCCTGCAGCACAGATCCCCCTCTGAAGCGTCGATGATACAGCAATATCGGTGTGTTGTTCATGTTCACAGAACCAAAAGATACCCGCAGCTGCCGGGATCCCTGGAATTTTGAATTATCAGGTTTGGTAGACAGGTGAGTTTATTTTTAACTCTTGTCACAGTGAAGTGGGCTCGTGTTGGTGGCTCTCCTTATGTTCTGAGTGCCCATAAAATTTACCCGCCTGGAGGAAAGTGGCAGATTCAAAAATAGATATGCTGTGTCAGTGGTAATGTTACAAGGATGACGTCAATGCAGTACGAGTCGTACTACCGGCAGTGAAGTTTGCCGGGAGATTTCTTGTTCTCATCCTTTCGGCTGCGTTACATGCATCACCGCCTAGTAGATGTATAATTCAATTTATTAAATAATTATAATAATCTTTAACATAGATTATTATATCACTGGCCGTATGACTTATACTCAGGGCCGCCAAGAGGGGGGGGGGGGGGACCGGGGTGTTTCCCCCGGGCCCGGAGTTTTGAAGGGGGCCCGGATTTTTAACAGAAACCTAAATTTTGACAAATACTTTTTCGACAAAAAATTATTTGAGAATACAATTAAAAATTCAATATCTTGTGTATGAGGTAACTAGAATAGCGAAAATTCTACCAACATTTTAATAGTTTTGTTTTGAATTTTATATGTCATGGAGCATGAAGAGAAGATCTCTCAGTTCACAATCCTGCAGCTGCCAATGATTCTAAGATGCATACGTTCAACTAAATTGCTAAATTGTGTTTGATTGATTTCGAAGAGAAAATTTAACTCTGCTATCAAACTAAATCAACTAGTTTGCAAGATTAGCTAACTAATGTAGCAAGTTAATTCCACATACAAAATCTTTTCGTTTTGGAGGAGTGAGTGTGAGATTTTGAACGTCGCTTCCTGAACGTAACAATTTTATTTTTATTTTTGAACTATTTACTATAAATCAGTTACAACTTCTTGTAAAATATTTTAAGGTGTGCTAACACACCAATACAAATAAAAGAATAATCCATGTTTTTATAGGATTATGAATGGTTTCGAAACCAGCATAGCGTAAAATCCAACCAAAACCCTTATTTGAAATTTGATCCATGTTTCTCATTTTTTTCCATTTTTTATTCCTACATAGATTTGTATTGTATTTGTATATCTACAATTGTAAGATTCTGCCTTTTTTTATCTATTTGCATACTTTTATTTTATCCGCATTTTTTACGTGTTTTTTTTCTATTGCTAACATTATCACTTACTTTAATTTATAGTTTTTTCTCTGTTATTTAATTTTATTCGCAATTTTTCGAGAAAATTCTGCATTCCTAATTTTTGCCTTTCTCATATAGAAAGGTTATGCAATCACTCTGAAAAAGTCAACTTAATCCCGGCCCGGAGGGCCGAGTGTCATATCCCATTCGACTCAGTTCGTCGAGATCGGAAAAAGTCTGTATGTGTGTGTATGTGTGTATGTATGTGTGTATGTGTGTATGTATGTGTGTGTATGTGTGTGTATGTGTGTGTATGTGTGTGTATGTAAGTGTGTATGTATGTGCGCATGTGTCAAATAATGTCACTTATTTTTCTCAGAGATGGCTGGTGGAACCTGGTGCAACCTTCCCATCGGCTGCTATTGAATTTTGGATCGATCGGAATTCTGGTTCCGGAATTACGGGTTCCAGAGTGCGACCACACAGAAATTTCTCATATAAACTATAGGAAAAATTAAAAATAGAATTTTTATTTTTGATGCTAAATGTGTTCAAGGTGCATGAAACGTCGAGATTTGATGCAAACTCGAAAAAAAATTTGACGACGATTCACTTTTTTGGATTTTGGCACATTTTTGCCTTTCTCATATAGAAAGGTTATGCAATCACTCTGAAAAACGTCAACCTAATCCCGGCCAAATTTTTTTTCGACTCGCATAAGGTTTCTGGATTTTAACAGGGGCGTAGTTGATGGTTTACGGAGAGGGGTTACACCCCCCCCCCCCTCTACTGTTCACTCCCCTCCTTTAAAAATCTCCTTAAATGACCCCTCATACCCCTCCCTTTCAACCCCATCATCTTTAAACCACCACTATATCACAAAGCATACCAATTTAAGCTGGGGAGTCGTTCGTTCATGGGACTTTCGCCCTCCTCACATACCCACCCCCGCATGACAAAATCAGTTAGCAAGCAGATAACATTGATCTAATGCTGATTAGGCTAATGGAGTATGATATTTTTTTGTTTCAAGTGTTTCACCGACGACACGTAGCTCATCAAGTTCGTGGCTGGCATGCCATTGTGTATAAGTGCAAAGTGTACTAAGAATGTAATGGACATTTCCACAATTATGTTGAACATAAAAAGCCTCCGTGCCATAGTTTAGAGAAATGAGAAAGGCACAATTGCACCGCTAGGTGGATTAAAACAGGTTTTTTCTTATTGTTTCATATTTTAATGCCTTGCTTTTTATTTGTTTCTTTTATCATTCCATCTAATTTTTAGAATTTGTCTATTTACTACATTTATTCTTGTCATAGCCTTTTTCTATTTCAATTTTTATTATATTTTTCGCATTTCCAAAAGCACTTATTATTTTACTTATTCAAGTTCATTCCAATTTGTCTTATTGTTTAATTTTTTACCTTTCTCCTATTTTTTCCTCATTTTCTAGTTTTTAGCTTTCCGTTTATCGTAGTTTTATTTTTTCCCATTGTTCATTCAATATAATTTTATTTATTTTTTATACCTTTTGCTTAAGATTTAATTTGTTATTTCTTCATGTTTTCCATTTAACCTATTTTAAAAGAACTTTTTCAGTTGACCATTTTCCTATACGTTAACATTGAATTTTATTTTTTCCTAAAAAAACATTTGATTTATCTTTTCTTGGCACTATGTGCACTTTTTCTTAATTTTACATTTAGTTCGTTGTTTGAATTTATTTCAAATTTTATTTCTAGTACTTTTTCTGTTCTTTAAATAATATCAATAGCTCATTTTATTCATTTTTTTCGTGTTAATATCTTCATTTTTGTGATTCTATAGTGTACCATGTTGGCTTTTTCCTATTATTTTTTGTTTCCCATTTTATCTGCATGCTACGTTTTTGATCAATACTTCTAATTTTCATTACTTTTTCGTCTTTTCATCATTTCAATTTTTCAGTTTTTCAAAATTGTCTGGATCGTCCATTTTTTTTAATTTCTCTATGGTTATTTTATTCTTGTCTTTACTATATGATTGTATGTCGTTTCCCGGAGTACCATTTCCCAGAAAACCATTTCCCGGAATGCCATTTCCGGGAAAACCATTGCCCTGAATGTACCATTTCCCAGAATATCATTTTCTGGAATGTCCCATTTCCCGGAATATCGTTTCCCGGAATGTACCATTTCCCGGAACTTTCTTGGCAATTTGTTATACTATTGAAATCTGTCTACTTTGAGTACATTTGCATTTAGAACTATGTTGCTACTTAAATATTAGTTTGGTTCCCTTCACAGCTTATCTTTGCTCGCTGATCATGTTAATGAATTTAAAAAAAACTAATTCTCATGCATATGTAATTTTAGTTGAAATCATTATCAATCAATCGAATTTCCGGAAAACATCTTATGCTAAAAAGAAGGCGATACCAAAGAAGGTCGTAATTTAATTTAAAATTAATAGCATTTCAAGAATATACTACGAACATTTTAAAGAAGGCAAATCCATTTCATTGTATTTATTGTATGTCGTTTCGAAATTCTAAAATTATTTCCATTGATTTGCTCTTGTTCCAAAGAAGGCTGATTCACATAGAAATTTTTAATACGACGTGAAATTTAAAATAACTGAAGGCGTTTTCAATGCACTGTTACTGTAAACAGATAGTAGTGAGAATAAAAATCAATAAAAGTCCAAGAGTACTTTCAAAGAAACTTTATATAGATTAAAATAACATTCTACAAAAAATTCCAAGGCAGAATGCATTTTTTAAGATGGCAGCATCTCAGACAGATACATTCACAATCTATAAAATTTCAAAGGTTCCAGGAAAATTTATGACTATGTATGTTTTATGAAATGTTTATATTTTTTCGTTACCTTTTACCTAATCTTCATGAAAATCAATTAACGTATTCAGGGCCTTTTTTGGAGTACTAGTGATTGGTTATTATAAAAATGTTGCCAACGATGTGGAAAACACTGCTTTTTCAATTTCACAGATGGCCACATTTCGAGGCGTTCTAAATTGATCGTTACGAATTTACACCATTCTAGAGTACGGTATCAGCATATTTTTCTTTGCGAAGTAATTAGATGAATCATGATCCCAAAAACGGGATTCATAATACAACTTATGCAGCACAAAATTATTAATTTCAGCATTTTCCCGCCAGCACGTTTTTTTAATCCGAGCCCGAAATCTATCTCCTGTAATGTTTGACCTAGTGTCGAAAACTAAAGTTTTTTTTCGATTCTTTAGAACGATAGCAAGTGACTTACGTAGGATTTTTTTTCGCTATTTTAATTTTACGCGAAACGCTGAAAATATCATTAAAATCAACACCCCATCCATTATTTATAGAATATCTATCCGTCTTTCAATTCCATTGCTTTCGTTTCTCTTAGTCTTAAATTTCCCGAAAATAGCCAAGAAAATCGATACAGACATCATTTATTAACTTAAATCCTTCGTACGTCGCTGGAGAAAATAATTTAGAATATGCTGTGAAATTGCCCCCTAACTACCTGCGATGGGAAAATTGGAAAGTATTTGTCACTATTTTGGTACCCATTTAACTCATTGGTATCCCATCCATTGGGGTGCTTTTTATTCCCCACTCGATTTATTCAAACCCTCCCAAGTTTCTTTTTGGTTTAAAACCAAAATTCGTTCGTAAGCTGTTCATATAATGATCAATTTAAACAAATTTTCATAACATCGCAGAATCAAAAAGATTAAATCTTTAAAATGACAGTTTTGCAATTTTGTCGCTATCCTGTTTTTTACCACAATAACCACTCAAGATAAAAAAAATTAAAAATATTTTCAGGCAATTTTTCATATTCGAAAGTAGGGGAAATCTCCTACAACACAATTAGCTGCATAGCAGGTCTTCTAAAAATAAATTTGGTCGGTGAGGTACGAGTTTTTTTCGGGAAATGGCATTCCGCGAAATGGTTTTTCCGGGAAATGATACATTCCGGGAACCAGTTTTCCGGGAAATAATAAATTCCGGAAATTGGTTTTCCGGGAAATGGTACATTCCGGGAAACGATATTCCGGGATATGGTACATTCTGGGAAATAGTTTTCCGGGAAGTGGTATTCCGGGGAATGGTATCCCGGGAAATGACGTACAACCCTTTCATATATACTCCTCTAGTTTTATGCATTCTTAACGTTTTATTTAATTTTTCTATTGCTTTAAATATGTCTTGTTTTTAATGTTAAATAAATTTTATTATTCTTGATTTATCGAGTTTTTCAGTTTTATGCATTTTTTATATAAATGTTTGTATTTTTTTAGTAGTTTTTTTTCATTTTCATTGATTCTAAATTTTTATCCTACTTCCCCATCGATTTTTCATTATTTTCACCCATGAATAACGTTCGACTTTTTTAATATTCGCAATATGTTTTTTCTAGTTTCCTGTTTTCCTTTGTCAATTTTTTATAGGTTCTGCTTTGGTTTTTCTCGATTAAACATTTTTTGACAATTAACATTAATTTGTTTATTTGGTTGATTTTGTTGTTATTGTTATTTTGTTAATATTGTACATTCTTTTAATATTTAGTTTTTTAGTTTTTTTTTCTTTTGCCGTTGATCGCCCTTTAGATATTTTTAATTTTTGTAAATACTACATTTTTAATCTTGCCATTTCCTTACTTTTATAAATACTATTAACAAAAATGGCGCTTTTCAAAGTCAAAACTGTCGAAGTGGTATCGAAAACTCCCTAAGTATAAAAAACTCTACGTTTTTTTTTCTTCATTTGCACTACAAACAACAAGAGCAAAAAAATGGTACATTGATATAAAATTTCAGTGTACTATACATAAAATCTGTGAACTCCAATGGATTTCAAACATTGACTTTTTTGTACTCAGGCCCGTCGTTTCTCTCTGCGGTCCTGTTTATACTAAATTGGATTCAAATTTTAACCATATACTAACACACCAAAAAAATCTGAATTTCATAGTTGACGTAATTGTAAACATGACAAAATTTAACAAACCGTAATTCACGAAATGACGAAACATAACCGTGTTCCGTTTAATTTTACATCAAACATATTTTTTACATGCGCAATGACATAAAATTACATAGCGCTGAATAGTAGTCAGAACAAACGCCATTTGTGGAGTAAAATTATGTGATTTACGAAATTCGACCACATGTAAAATTACAATCAAGCGTAAAATTAAGTCATTTTTGATGCTCGTATATGTCAGGGTCAGGAGACGTAAATTCACATGATTTTTCTATGTGTGAAGCATGGGATTCCATTTTTGGCAACATTTTTATTTTTTCAGTTGCCAAACCCGGTATCGTACCAAAAATGGAACCTTATTTTTAAAGTTCGGATTTTCAATTTACGACTTCCAAAATGTTTCAAATGTTTGTGAAATGTAATGAGATGAAAGGAAAAAATATTCTCCATAACTAACCAATCATTGATCTTTCAAATAGAATTGGTAGATTGAAAATCGAATTGTAATGTTTGAAGAAAACCATTTGTGTTGTAAAAATCACTTGCAACAAAAGGGATAGAAACATCAGTGCTATGGTAAAAATGTGCTCCAATGAAAGTTCCAAAAATCTCTAGAACAATGCATTTGCAAGAAATTAACACATCAAAAGATAATATAAACAATGCGATTTTTCAAGAGCATCCCTACCTCAAACCATAACAGAATCATAACAAATTAACCAATATAGATAGCCTTGTTTATTCAGAAAACTTGCTTCAATTTATTTGTGTTCTTATACATATTGTAGGGCATTGTGCAGGTAAACTTAACAAATCTAAACAGTCGATACTTTGAACACCCTAACCACAAGGATCACCCTAATACCATTCATTTGAAAAAAAATCGTCAAAAAACTAACAAATTTGCCAAACACATAAGACACGCAATGTTACTGTTACTCTGTGCTTGACTCTTAACACGCACATACTCTGGGTCTTACTATAAAAATTGATTCCGTCAGACACTAGTTACAGTGTAACCAGTTATATTATACATAAATAATACATTTCTACATTTATTGTAATCATTAAATACAACACGTATAGTATAAAATATAGTTAACCCTTAAATGAATAACTCTATTTTAAAACAACATTACGAAAAACATCTCAAAATTATCACAGTAATGTATTGAAACTATGAGACAATTTTCCCAATATTTGAAAAAAAGGTTTCGTGTCTTTGAGGGTTAGTATAATTCCCATGTTTGGAAATAAAGTCAAATATGATATCCATTGATACAAAAAAAATATCAATTGCACATTCTTAAAAGACTTATTATGTACAACAAGAATATTGCCAAAAAACGGAACCCATTTGTTGCCAAAATCGGAGGTGAACAAAAAGGGAGCATGCCAAAATCGGAACATACCAAAAACGGAATCTTACTGTAATATGTTGCAATTTTTTCTCAATTATGATAGCAGCCTCTGCTAAAATGAGGTACGCGACGGATTATCGAATTATATATCAACTCGATCAAAAGAAATCTTAGCACTCTACATATCCATGTTTGAATTTGCTACCATTAAAGCTTGGCTCTTTATGGTTCTATACTGCCTGTAAATGTAATCTTTGCTAAGCCAAAGTACATGATTGTCAGTCTGCTTTACATAACGCTGACGGAACCATTGATATAAGGGAGCGAAGCAACCCGACAAATAGCAGTGCACATTGTCCGAAGAACAAAAGAATCTGCCATGGTGATCGCCTGTGTCGGGTTGTATGAATGTCAGAACGGAAGATGCCTGCATTTTGGCATTAAAATGTCTTACACCACCAGGCCCGTTTTGTGTGTTCAAACCTCTCCCATGAGGGTTTTGAGTTACTTTCGAAAATTTCTTAACTTTCTGATAAAGAAAAAAAATATACTGCGAGGCGTTTTGACACACACAATGTCATTTAAGTTCAGTCATTCTAGAAACAAGTCATCTAAGAAACCCTGCCAGGGTGGTTGTAAATGTATGTAAGTCAAGTTGGATGGCATCGCTGGGTCGGCTCACGTCTGGACAAGTTTCGATATTAACAACAGTTACGAGTAGATTGAGTTAGCAACAGCAGCTAATTGAGGAAAAATAACGAACGAACAACACGAACTCGGAGAAAATTTTGGTATCATTGTCTAGAGGAATTTCACCGTAAGTGATCTCTGCGCCAGAGTGACTGAGAACTAAATGGCATCGGTATCGGGAGAAATTCCGCCGCCGAGAAACTCTCAACACCAGCTATTAGATAAATAGGAACGAATATCGCCAGGAAGGATAACAAACCCTGTGAAGATGGCTGTAAAGAGATGTAAGTCGTTATGTTCGGCGTCTCTGGATGGGTTCGCGTCTCGGCAGGTGATGATGTTTGCAGCTGGCCTGAGCAGGTCAGTTAAACCACGAGGGTTGGACAGCAAGCAAGAAACAACATCAATGAAAAAAAATTTGAACTATTGATGCAAAATAAAAATAGCAAATCCACACTTCCTTCTGAAGTAATAAATAACGGTAGCCCAAGAAAGATAAGGATTGGGAAGTACAAGAGGTTTAGGTTTAGTCGGTAGGATTACTACAAACTACTATTGTAAGAATCCGACACTACCATGAGCCAACAGGTGGTGGTGTTTGTTCACGATAACAGACATTGTCCCAATTTTTTGAGTCAAGTCGACACAAGACTCAGCCCTCTAGGCATTGGAATTTTTTTCAACGTTTGAAAGTTTCTATACCTTCCTTTTAAAAGGAACGAAAAAAAATCCTCCCATAACAATTTAACTTAACGCTTGGAGGAACCCCTGCCGGCTCGAAGAAGACCGCCCGGCGTTCCAATACATAATGCATCCGTCCGAATATGTAATCCTTACCGTTGATTCCCGATGCCGGAAACTGAAAGTTAAAATCTTTCCCCCTCCCCTTGTCAGCTTTGTCAAGCCTCTCTCCTCTGTCTCTGATACACAGATGTAGGATTTCACCACTCCCCTTGAATACCTTCTCAAAACTTATGTGCCCGCCCTGTCTTCTAGTTTTAGTTGATCAATATATAATCTCGTTAAAAATACCCAACAGTACCACTACTTAAAAATAGCCCTAAATAATCCCCCTAATATTAATCAAAATTGAACCACCCCTCTAGTTATTTATAGTTTTAATATATCTGTAAAATGCTTCGCTTAGTTGATAATTAATTGCTCCAATAATCTCCCCTCCAAAAATCCTAAAGTGCATTACTATACAAAAAACACACAAAATGACCCCCCCCCCCTAATCTTGCGAATATTATATTATCCCCTATTGTATATGTATAAGCTGTAAAATTTCTTTAGTTTCATTGTATAAAAACAAAATAATATTTAAATGTGTAACGCCCTAGTTTTAAGAAATTAAAAATGTAAACAATGAAAAAATGACACCTTTAAGCTAACGCAAATATGCCTTATCAAATAAACGAATTGAATAAAAAAGGGTATAGATATGGGTTGAGATTTATTTAGGCTGATGCGCCGGCTTAAGTCAAATCATTATACGTTGGATGCGAATTCCCGGCATATTAAGCTTGTGGAGAGCGGTCTTTGAGGTTGTGGCGATGGATTATCACAACATCGAACATCTTGTCTGGTCATGCGACGTGTATTGTGGTACCATATCTCAGCTAAACGATTTCTTATGGGTTCTGGAGATGTACTGGTGATGAATATTCAAAATTGTGTTAAGTTTTCAATCATTCTCTGATCTCTAGTACGAGACTGACAGAAAATCTAATACTTCAAAACAGAATATCGAATGCTAATAACGACCTGGAAATCGTGGACCATAATGGTGCAAGTTTCATCTTCTCCATGTCATCGTTGTCCGCTATCTCTTTTCTGCCCCTAATACGTTCTCTACTACTAACCCCCCCCCCCCCCCCCTTGTGAATGTCGGCTTTGTGAATGATTCCGTTGTGAATGTATTTCCAAAGCATTGATCCTCCATGTAAATGTCTTTACAAAGAATATTTTGCACGCCTATAAAATGTCGAAAAGTGTTTCTGCTAATTTCAATTGTAAAATCTAATAATTTCTCTTGTTAACAATGCTAAAATGTATTCAAAGTCATTATAAATGTCCCTAATTGCCTCCCTAAGCCTTAATAAAGCTCAATTATTATCTTGGGTCTTAACAAATGCAATTAATAAGTTTTTTTTATATTATCAATATTTCTAGTGCCCATTGAATTAACATAAAAAAAATCAAATTTCAAAACATTTGAAGCAGTGGTTTGGTTGGCACCGTCAAGCTAACGTAAACGTGTCAAATCAAATAAACAATCTGAATAAAAAAATTACAACATTTACTGTGCTACCGTTTGTGTTCATTGTTGTGTTGTTTCCAAATGCAATGGCAAGAGTAAGGGCTGTAGAGAGCAATTACGGGCCCTGGCGGTCCAGCATAAGGGCTCCCTCCATCATTGTAGATTTTTCGAACAAAAAAAAACAGTTAAGTTCGAAATCTATTGAAAAAAATAGTTCTCTGCTATTAAGTATAGTGCACATAAACTGGCAGAACTGTAGTAGAATACACCGAGTGGTGAAAATTCAAATGATTTTTTCATTCCAAAGCTTTTTTTTTTGTTTTTTGTCCGTCCGTCACTGTCCGCACTGAGTGCCTATCATCGACGCCAGAGAGGTAAACAGATATTGGTTCATCAACACATGGACTGGGACCAACGGCTCTACTTCCCTTGCGAAGGACACAGAGTTTTCACCTCTGAAGATTTGGCCTACCTCGGCTGGGATTGAACCCAGACCCACTGGGCTAAGTGGCAATCACGCTTACCACTTATCCACCGGCGCAGTCTATGATCAAAATTTGGTCAACCAAGAGTGCATGTAAATTGATAAAAAAAAAAATTGTTGAAAAAGCATTTTTTCATAAATTCAATTATTATAAAATACAAAAAAATATTCAGCCTTCGGTTGAGCGTCTTTTAACTACTGCCATCATTTTGTACAGCCACCTCGTCAACTTTGTTCTCCACAGACAGATTACTTAAATAGTTTTGGGTCTTCTTCAGGTTCTGAATAACGATGGACTAATAGTCCTCTATTGGGCCGTGCTCTAGTGTAAGGGAGGGTTCTTGTCCTTAAGCGCCACCTGAACGTTGTTGGCGGCATACCACTACATGTCCTTTTTCCGCCATGGCAGGATTCAAAATCCTGCCAAAATTACGTAGAACGATCGGGTTGCTTCATGTAAGGTATCCAAAGTTTTTTCATGCACTCTTTCACGTTAATTTCCTGGTTGAAGATCTCGACTTCAATGAAAATGTTACTTTTAAAACAATAGGTACAGAAAGCCTGCCAAATCAAGTATTTCTGTGTGAATTTCGGCAGCTTCAAATGCTTGAAAATATCGGTCACTTTTCCCTTCCGGTTGGCATTAGGCAGTTGATTTGGTTACTTTTAAAGGTTTCACTAGATTGGCGTGCAAGTAGTTCAGATTTAGGCGATACGCAAGTTAAATTTCGGTATGTTGCTCCTCTTGCTTGGACGACACTTTTATAATTGAAGAGCAAATATCAAAATCAAAAAAGAGATATCTTTCTGCACGTAGGAAAATTAATGTTTTTCAGATTTTTTGAACATCGTGCAAAGAGATGCGCCAAACATAAGTCGATCAAATTTTAATCACAAAACCTACCACTACGAAATTGTTAATGGTTTTGAAAGGAGTAGATTTTCCGATAATTCATATTTGTTTGGATCTTTATCTAGAGTTCGCTAAAGAAAAACAGATTAGACCAAATCGGTGCACTACAACACTACAGCATCTGAAAATACATCATCTCATTTGCTCGATAGTGTAGCTGACTTTCTTCCGGTTTCGTGGAAAATTTATTTTTACGAGTCCTTCATTTATATATTTGGTACCATAGTATTAAAAAACTCACAATTGCAACCTTGTGCAAATTCCAAAAATAGTAGCCAAATACAAACGCAATAATTTTAAAACAAGTAAAAAGAACATTTAATGGAGGTAGAATTTAAGGAGAGATAATCAAAAAATAAATAAGAACCAGCGAGGAAAAAATCACAAATAGATAAAATAGAACAAAACGAGTAAGCTGAAAAGTGACATATAAAATAATGAAAAAGGTTTAGTTACATGCAAATAGTCAGAAACTGTCCAAAATAAAAAAAATCCAAAGCGGAGCAACAACAGAAAATGAACATAATTAGGTCAATGGAAAAGTTAAAGTTTAAAAGTATGCAAAAAAATTTGGATTGAATAATTGAAATAACCAAATTAAACCAAGAAAATTAGATCGAAAATATAGAAATAGAAAAATATTGCCAAATGATTAAAGTAATGAAAAACGGGTCAACGACAAAACTGATAAACGGAGAAAACTAAAATTCACAATAAAATAAAAAAACTAAAACGAAAAAACTGAAAAAAAAATTTGGTACAAGAGACCTAATATGGAAAAATATGGCAAAAATGCAGATGGAGAAAATACTAAAATAGGTTTATTTGAAAATATGAAAAAGCACAAAAAAATCTTGGGAATTGAAATTTAGTGAAATAAATTAAATAAATTTAATGAAATCAATTGAATTAAACATGAAACAAATAGCACGATAGATAAAATGCAAAAATTTAAAAAATAACATGAAAAGATGAAATGAATCGAAAAACATAGGGCAAGCATAAAAAATTGGACGAATTTAAAAAAACAGCGAAATGATAAAAATATAGAAAGGAAAATATGTAGCAAAATATACAAAACAAAATGTAGAGCAAGAATACTTAAAAAATATTCATCCAAGCCAGAATCAATAAAAAACGCAACACAATTAAAACATGAAACAATAGAACAAGAGAAAAAATTGGAATGAATAGAAACTCTGGATTGTATGAAGAATAGAATTTCTTCGATGCTAAAAAATGGAAAAAATTGAGTAATTGAGAAATTTAGACGAAGACGAAAAATATTATCATAAAGCACGAAAAAATAAGCATATTTCAGAATTTTTCTAGACGCAATAAAGAGGTGAATCTAGATCTCGTCAAATGGGATTTATAAGACTAGTTGTGAAGCACAAAACATATTTTTGTCAACTAATTCTGTCACAAGATGGCGGCCGTGCAGCCTTTTCCCGTAGACGCGTCTTTTTGGAAAGGGTCCACGGCCGAAAACCTATTTCCTGTAATTTTTTTTAGAGTTTAAAACTATAATTTTACTGATTCCTTATAATAGCAAGCAAGCGTCATACGTAGGTTTTTTTTGAAATCTTGATTTTTCGTAAAATGGCACTGTTTTTAGTAAAAGAAATGCTGAAAATGTCATAAAAACGACACAAAATTGCTAATTAAGAAAAATAGCCAATAAAAAATAAAATCTTACGTACGTCGCTGGAGAAATAATTTTTGAATATACTGTAAAAATTTCGAAACAATCGAAAATCATTTATTCGAGTTACTTTTCCGGCCAGCTCAAAAAATGTGGTTTCGAAAAAAAACGTGGGTAAAGCTTTTAGTACGCTCAGGGTATACATAAAAGGCGTTGTGGCAGAATTGAAAATTTGCACATTTAGCAATTATCATCTTCTGTGGTTTTTTAGCAAATTATTTTCAAGACTCTAAAACACATTTTTGACCAATAAAAAATTTCCATTTTTTTAAAATTCTACTGTGGTTACCTGTTAAATAATATTTTTTAAGTTAACACGAAAAATTACTATTTTTCTTCGTAGATTTTCATCTCCTTTCTTGATTTGTGAAGTTATTCAGAATTCGTTTCTCGAGTCCTATTTGACCAATTGAGCACTCTAATAGAAGGTTGTTAAGTTTTCTTCTTCTTTCTAATAGATACTTTTAGCGGTTACAACGGTTTAATATAAGTAGAAATAGAACGTATCTCCCTGAAAGAATAAGAAATCGCAAGTAAATTAATAATTGTATTTTAACCGTAAGCTTAAGCAAAAAAATAAACTACTGTTTTTGAAACCCATCTACAGATTGCAAAGTTTCGAATTACTTAAAAAAATACGTATCAAAATCAATTTTTTGAGAGCCACTAACTTAAAAACACTTAAGAATATTTAAATAGTCGGTCAAAATTCATGAGGTAATTATAGTAAAGCATGAAATACAAAAAAAATCCATCTTTACATTATGTTATAATTGATAGAAATTGGACTATATTTACTAATTTTATTTTGCCAGAACGAACCTTTGACCACAGTTCAGTTGCAACACCTTCTTTTTATTATCGTCCATATAACCACTTACGACGTCGTCATGCTTTCTACAGAGGAAAATACGTGCCTTTAAAGAAAAACATTTTCATCACATTTACACAACTCTTACGAAATCAAAAAAAATCTCATGATATTTCACTAAATCACCAACATTGATTATACCATGAAATGTTTGATCTTATAATTGAGAAAATCATATATTTGTTTTCCAACATGCTGCAATTAAAAATTTAGGCAAGCTATCCTAAATTATACCAATATTGAAACTCTAATTACATTTCAAATAAATTCTTATTGAAATAATATTTGTCAGAATCATTTTTTTCTGTTCAAAGTCCGGGCCTTTTCTACGACTCCGGGCCCGGGGGAAAACACCCCTCCCCCTGCCCTCTCGGCGGCCCTGGCAAGAGTTGTATGTATTTTAAACTAAATAAATGATAGTTTGAAAATCTAAAAACGCCATATTGTTTCGTACATATCTGCAACGAAGCAATACTCTGAACTTTTAAATAAAGCAGGATTCACGATGAAATTCAAGGGTAACTAGAAGATTCAACATTTTGCCGAGTTACTAAAGCAGCGTGGGGCGTGCAAACGTTTTTCCCTTAAGGGGAGCACTCTATTTACAATTTTTTCGATTTTTCTTTTTTTTACCTCGATAGCTATTCTATTTCAAAAAAAAAAAATAGTCCTGAAGTTTGAAAATCGCACTGAGAATAATTTCGGCGTATCCATCCAGGAACTAGCACGCGCTGAGCCGCGCCTCTCGTGCGGTGACGTCGGTGCCTCTCGTAGCACCACTCGTGCGGTGACGGGAAAAAACTTTGGAGCGTGTTTTCTCGAAACCACTTTTTTCAGTCGGCAATCACGATGGCGAACGAAACGCTACACGTATAAAGCTGAAATAATTTAATTTAGATGAAGCTCACCGCTTGCGTTTAAACTCTGATATCAATAAAAACTAATTATTTTAACAATTCTTCAGTTGCTAATAGCAAAAAGGGTGAAAATCCGATTTCTTTTTGTTGCATGAAATTGTTAATAAATTTCGATGCTTATTAGCGAATTTTAGGCATGCTCACCTATAAAAAGAAAAATGTTTCATTTGTTACAGATAACTGTTTTGGGCTGTAGCGTGATCACCTTAAAGAATAATTTAACGGAAGTCCATCAAATGAAAGGACTGCGACAGCTGCCATTTTGAATTTTTTTATGTTCGAAATCAAAACGGGTGGAGTGTATTACACCCGTTCACTTTACTGAACTTCTTAGTAAGTTCAATTCATAGGGAATCACGCTCGCTTATCCCTATAAATTAAAAAGGTACAAAAAGTTCCAGTGGGGATATCGTTCAACACGCCTAATGAACATGGACCTAACAATTACAAATGTATGTGCCCTTTTACTGCAGTACATTTATCGTCTCCCAAAGCAATTAGCTACTTATGATGTAGCCGCTAATAATGTCGTGCTGCCACGGTATTGCATTGAGGAAAAATTAAGTTCGGCCTTGACCTGAACATTCCTTCGGCCGCTCTGTTAACCTGCATACGAAATCACATGCAATTAAGTTTTCAACGATATGAATCTTACTCATGAAAGCGAAATCACGATGAAGACGAGTGAAAAGAAGGTAAAATTTCATTATAAAAACTTTGAATTGTTAGTAAAATGTATTTGAGATCGGTAATGTCGGCACCACAAGAAATCAATAAGAAATTCTGTCCAAATCGGATGGTGTATTGTTAATGCGAAGTAATCATCAAGGAGATGTGACGTGTCGCATGACGAAAATTATCTCTAAATTAGAATTGTTTTTCAAAAACTGGACACTGGATCTTCCGGTGTAGTAACATCTAGCAAGGTTAGCGGATAAAGTCTGTTGCAGCACATAAATTATTCTTGCATGATTTCAATAATTTAACGGGTTTCTTGTACAGGAAAATGTTAGTAATAGCAGCTAATAAATTTCTTCTACAATGTGTTTTTCGAAACTGTGAAATTTTTGGTATCCCGGAATCAGACAGTTTTGACACGTTGGCTAATAACGCAAAATATTTTATGTTTGGTGATTTTAAACTGAGATCGAAAACCATGTTTTCATTCACAAACAAAGCGGTAGTTACAGTTCCTGATGGTTCAATAAAAAATTGGTGATATTCATAATCAGATAATGATAATAATGATCAGAGAAGCAACAAATATACTTTCGCGAAAGTTGAGGAAATGTTAATATTTCTACTAGGTGTTATAATTATCGTATAATTTCCTGGAAATCATGATATCGTACCTCACGTTTCAACTTTCCACTCTCTTACCGTTTTTATCCACGCTTAAATAGAACAGGGAGCGATTGTTTGTAGCTTTTACGCATTCACACAGAACGAACACACCTTCTTCACACCTTTTTGTTTCAGAGCTTGAAATAATTAATTCCAGTGGAATTAAAGCCACTTTTTATGAATTGTTTATATACACCTTTTTCTATCACAACGTGTCTCTTGCATCTCCTTAGAAAGACAGGTTTCACCCTCGCAATGAATCTAAATATTTCGATCCCCGACACGACCAGCCCAATATTCTGTGAAATTTAATGTTTCGCTTTGAAGTTGCACAATAACACAGTACCAAGTACCCGCTCACACATTATAGATAACAGCCGGCATGATGAGCTTTTCAGTTGTACGTTGAAACACGAACTCCAATTCACCGCAATATGTTAAGTATGTACATCAGCAAAGGAACGTGCTGCTAGTTGCGAATCGAACTGTTGGCACCTCGTGAACAGTCTATATTTACAGCTGCTAATTTATGGTGTCATGTAGCTAGCTTCCACACGGGCGGCTTACCTCTCAGCTTTGCGACTACTGTCTGCTGTTTCCAAGCTATGATCATCACTCACGCACGCAACTTATTTTCATCCACCAAACAACATGCAATCTAATTCCGGTGCAACGTCATTTCCGACATTTTTATACCGTGTGCGAACTTAATTGTAACAGAACATCACTTGCCGTTCGTTCAATGGCCGTAGGACATCCGGACGTCCAGCACACCGATTAAAAATTAATAACCTTCTGTGAGCACTAAATTAAGGTTACTGCTTGATTCCCCGAGGACTACATCGTCTGCGCTGGTAAACCGTTCTCGATGAACTGTAGGGTGTCTTTCATGTGTAGCACACTTGTTGCCTCGTCACGCGAGGTTCGGCAAACGTGGACAGAATGGTGAACTTGTTCTCGTCACGGGTTACAGATGGGACGACGAACCACTCAGTTCATTCCATGCGCATGCTCTTCAATGGCTGATTTTGTTATACACAATGAGTGCTCCAGTAAACAAACTTCTCGGTGAAATTCTTCAGCTTTAATCCTTGCTCGGTTTAGGTACATACTGTCTACTGTTTTATGCTGACTGTGTGACACTCAACGGTGTATGGTGTACAAACAAGCCGGAGGCAGAGGGCCCATGCTAATCAGCAGAATGTCTCGAACGGTTTTTTTTGCTGGTATCTTCCTTCGAAGTTCACCGAAACCAACAGACATTTATTTATTATGTAAATTCGATTGGGTGTCAGGTCTAGGAGGAGAATAAGTATGACTTTGCACATGGTACCCCTAAATCTGTCTGATAGGAAAATTTGAAAATCCACGGATTTCTATTAAGTTAACCTCGGGTGGGTTGTGGTTATGGGTTTTGTTTGAAATCGTTCAATTTTTTTTTAAATTTGTTTATTGTGGGTTTTAACCTAATGGTCATTCACCCGAAATTGTTCAAGCTTTTGATTATATTCAGTTTCCGTTTTTCCCAGAATCCTACAACCGTTGGAAATTAGTGTGTGTTCCTCGTTGAAAGTATGTTTCACAGCTTGTGATTTGAAGTTATGTGAAAACTGTTATGTCATTTCGTTTCAACTCGATTGTATAATATCGCCGGCTGCAAACAGTGCTATGCACCTGAGGAAAATAGGGAATGATAGTCCGATATTCGTTACTTCCATGGACCAACGGTGCTCATGTATCTCCACAAGAATGGCGTTAAAGTAGTGTTAATAGAGAAGGCTTTGTTGAGAATTGTTTGATGTTACATTACGCACGTCTTTCTTTTATTTTCCAACGAGTGGAATATGAAATTTGAGCTCGAGATAACCGACTATCTATGGTTTAACTTTAATCACGAATTTATGGTCTAAATGACATTTTTTTAATAATAAAGATGAAACGTGATCGTGATTTAGCGTGATACACCAAAGACCCGTTTTTATCAGCCCCTTTATTTCCTTCAATAAACCGAAGCTGTTAAAATATTCAACATTATTCCGTAGACGTAGCCACATAACCCTGGCTGGCTGAAGAAATCGTGTCGAAAAGCTGACAAAATTGGGGGCTGATAAAAACGGGTTTTCACTGTATCACTATTAAAACTAAAATTATACATTTTTTTTTTACTTTTTCAAAGAAATTGAACAATGAGCAGCTCATACGACTGATAAGTACCCACCTTTCATATTATGACAAATATCAAAGTTAGCTCAGATGCCAAATTTCACATAATTTGGACAATTTTAGATCTCCGCCCACTTCGCTTGAAGTTTTTGAAATTGGTACTATGGGAAAATATGGAGGAAAAATATATTAAATGCTATAACTTTTTAAGTAGCACTTAGAAAATTAAAATTCATAACTCTCTTTAAAGGAAAAGGAGCTTAGTATTTGAATGAAGATACTGCCGTTTCTCGAAAAATACGGACAAGTGGGGTCTCTAAAATCCCCTATTTTTAATAATTTGTCTGCTGTAGCTCAATCATACATATTTTGTAGTTTTTTTAATGTAAAAAATCTCGGAAATTGAACGGAGCCTTTTCGACCTTTGTCCGAAAACGAGAAGTTGGGGTTATATGAACTTTTGTCCTTCATATTAAATTTCGTCGTTTTCTCGTGCATATATCTCTATTATTCTTCAATTAATTTTCATAAAATGTTCCTTGTTGAACGTGGAAAATTCTTAGGAACAAAACAAAAATAGATTCGTTACGGTAAAATTCAGAACCATAAATTTTGTTGAGAGTAACTCTGCAAACCACGTTTACCCCAACTTCCCGTATGTTTTCAGAAATAAAACTTTTCGCATGTGATGGGACGCGATACGGGGTAGGTTTACGGTACCGGGGCAGAGCCCGGACAAAGCTTTTGGCGGAATCGAATATCTAACGGTTTAAATATTCCATGCACTCATTAATATTACTACGATTTCGCTTTCGTCAGGCCCCCCTAGAAGAATGTAAAATCGATGAGTCTCTAATTTTTCAATAATTCGCACTGTTTTGTGTGAGGCTCAAGGAGATAATAAACAAATATATATGTCTATATTTATGTTTCGAGATTCCGATATAAAGTTACATAAAGTCATAATATCGGGTATGACTTCTTAGCGGACTCGCGCCAACTCGAACAAATATTGGCAGCACCCTCTCAGATTTTAATGAAACTTTCTGTACATGAGAACTTTGTCACAATAAGCCACTTTGCATACTTTGTTTTTCCAAAAATGATCTAGACTGTCTTTTGAAAATGGCCAAACTTTTTTTTATCAATTTTTTCAAATGGCTATAGTCTAAAAATGACAAATCCTACAAAAAAATGTTGTAGGAGTGATTTTCACGAAATTAGTTTGAATAAAAATATTGAAAAAATTCTTCATTGACTCCTGCACTGAAAAAAATATATTTTAAAAATTTAAAGTCGATTTACAAAAAAACCTTTTTGATTTGGATGAAATTTTGTTGCAAGATAGGTAATTATGTTCCCTACCTACCGTCGAAAATTCAAGTTGGGCAGTTTCAAGTAAAAAAAGTTGGTTGAAAAAAACTTTTCCTTGTCCAAACTCAATTTTTTTTTCAGTGTATTGTTATCGAAAACTAAACCGATTGAAGTTGTAATAATCTAAGAATCCATTTTCCCTGCTGCTAGTTACCTGATGCATGCAAAAAGTATCAGTAGCGAATTTGGTATATATTCATAACAAACTTGAATGAAGACTGGAAGATTGGAAGATTGGAAGACTAAAAGACTGGAAGACTGTAAGACTGGAAGACAAGAAGATTGGAAGACTTGAAGACTGGAAGACTTGAAGACTGCAGTTCATTTGTTCCTCTCAAAACTGATAAATTTTATGAAACAATTGACAAACTTTTCTAAAATTTATTTCATGTCTAATGGAGCAGCAGCACAATACAAAAGGACCCTGTGATGCTATTGGCGGTCTTCCCATGAACATCGACAAGTTTGCACCCGTTTACAAAATTTCGTGCACGCGTTCAAACTCAAACATGCTTTGCCTTTGTGTACAGGTTCGCATCCAACACCGAACTCAAGCGAACGATGTGCAAACTTAGGTTTAAATATCGTGTACGTACACCGTGTGCGTACATAAGAAAGGCGCACACAAAACAGAATGAGTCAATACTAGTAATGATGGGTGTGAGAAAGAGAAAACTAGTATCAAGAACTTGTGTGTACGAACACTGCGTACGTACATGGGGTTCGTTTGTGCAGACGAACATGTGCTCATGTTTTGGTACGCATTAGCGCGTTCGAGTTTGCACACGAAATGATGATGTAGGATGAGCACAGAACTAGAGCGAACATGGTCTTCGATGTTCATTTGGGAAGACTGGCTATTGGTGGCACTCTCAAGCAAATGGCAAAAAGAGCTCATCTTGCTCGCGACTATGGGAATAGCATAACAAGTCACCGAGAGTTATATATCTGGGCAGTTGAACAAACTGATAAAAATATCACAAAATTAATTTTCTGCTACATATTCACTGAACAGTACAACAAAATGTCAGAAGAACTCTAAGAGCTGTATAATGACGCCAAAACAATATCTGGAGCTCAAAAATTCCACAGTTTTGTGCCTATTCCTGGGGGCAAAGTAGAGACGAAAGGGTATTCTAATTCAGAAGATGAACCAAAAATATTTTCCTTGTATAGAAATAATACAAAATAGCGACATAAACTCTTTTCAATGGGATTCTTGATTAAGGGGTTATATACCTTTTAATGATAAAAATGTCAAGAAAGTTTGAATTTACGTAAAGGAATAAAGCAATGATTTGATCGCATTAAACTTATAATATTTTGATAGCACATTTTTCAGTAAAATAAACAAGCATAAGTTTATAAAAATAAATTGATAATTGGCGGAGTATTAGCTTTTCCCCCGCAACCCTTTTTTATTTAAGAGGTTTGCGGTGATCACGATTGGAGACCAATAGATCATCTAAAATCCCAAAACTCAAAAAATTCCATTAGTATATGAGTACTGTTCGTACCTTAACGATTAGTGGAATAAATAATAATTTTTCCTGCATGCGAGAACGCTGTTTTAAGCTCTAAAAATTGTATTAAAAATTCTTATCCATGAAACAAAAATTTATGAATAAAAAGGAAACATTAAAGTACGAGAAAAATTAATTACGATCAATTGAAAAAAAAATTAAGAAAATTGATTGAGTAGTTTTTCGGCAATCGTGATCACGGAAAAACCATTTTTAGTAAAACGACATTTCGAGATAATCGAGTTTAAAATTTCAAATTACCACTGCTCTTGGTAGACGAAGCGCGCTTGGAAGCGCTGTAATTTTCGATCTAATTCTCGGATCTTTATAAAAATTTGGGAAAACATTCTCAAGGATTTGTACTTTCAGATAAAGTAATAAAAAAAAATTTCGATTTCATGAAAAATGAATAGTTAACCCCTTAATAAAAATATGCTTAGTTGCTAAATTAGACAAAATCTTCTCACAAACTGAGTTTTATTGGTTTGTGAGATGATTATGACTTTCATTGGTTTAGTTTTCGATAAAAATACACTGAAGAAAAAAATTAAGAGTGGACAAAAAAGTTTTTTTCAAACAATTTTTAAAAGTGCCCAACTTGAATTATTGGTGGTAGGTAGGGAACATAATTATCTATCTTGGAACAAAATTTCATCCTAATCAAAAATGTTTTTTTTATAAATCGACTTTAAAATTTTTAAAATAGATTTTTTTCAGTGTAGGAGTCAATGAAGAATTTTTTCAATATTTTTATTCGAAAATTTAACTAATTTTGTGAAAACCACTCCTACAACATTTTTTGTAGGATTTGTCATTTTTGGACTATAGGCATTTGAAAAAAATTGGTAAAAAAAAGTTTGGCCATTTTCAAAAGACAGTCTAGATCAAAAAACAAAGTATGCAAAGTGGCTTTTTGTGACAAAGTCTTTATGTACAGAAAGTTTCACTAGAATCTGAGAGGGTGCTGCCAACTCTGAATACGATTTGGCGCGAAATTCATCTTTAACCATACTTGAAATAAAAATAATGCAATTGCATCCTATTTTTAATCTGCATTTTCAATTTTTGTTGTTTTTTAGCAATTTATGATAATAGTACACTTGAAATTTGAGCTCGAAAGTTGACACGATTTTTTTTTATAACATTTTCTTAATAGCAGAGTTTTTATTGAACAATTCGTTTTTTTTTCATTATTTTTAGCTTAAAAGGCCCTAAAAAGCTTTAAAAAAGTTCAGCACGTTCGTGTCAACCTGTGGCGAAAGACTACTGAATGTTTTTTTTAATATCTACATCCCCATTATTACAAATAATTTAGATAGAATTTACCACGTTAGGAAAAAATATAGGCAAGTATGTTTACGAATCTAACAAAAGAGCCGCAACTTAATATCATATGTAATTTTTTCACATTCAATCGCCAAAAATACGCTCAAACTTCGGGCTCGGCTGTACAAAACCATATACAAGAAACGTTTTTGTTTGTATGCGGTACATGTAGAGATACAAAGATTCGATCACAGTAAGCGTACGCGTCGGGTACAGATTTTTTTCGCTCCTGACATTTCTTCAATTACAAGTTGAAAATTGTAAAATTTTAAAGTTTTTTTTATCTATACTCGTCGCGTTTTGTTGACAAGTGGAAACACACATGTTCCTAACAGTGCCTTCGGGAAATCCACCTGTTAACCATATTCCAGTTGAAGATTGGATGCCAAATTCAATACCAGCTGCTAGGTCCATTGCGGTTGGAATTGATTACTAGAATCGTGAAAAGAGATGAATTGGTTTTTCGAAAATTACCTTTCACTTAGGGTAAAAGGGTATAATACGCCCCCCGGGGCTAAATGCCCCTCTTCGATTCCCAGGATTCCTGAATTAACTAAAAAGTAAAAATGACTGATAACAGTATCGTTTCGTGAAATCAACGTACTAAGTTAGTTTGGTATTTTTAATATGTTGCAAAACAACAATATACAAAAAAGTTTCAAAAGAGCTATTTTAACGTAAGCTCCCACTTTTTCCAATAGCATTACAACCAATTAGAAAAAGTCGGATTTGATAGAACTATTCCAAGTAGCTTACTAGAATATTTAGTTACTATCTTAGTTTTTAGCTTGGCTTAAAACTATGTGTGTGTGTAGAATTATCCATGCATTCACAACAGCTCATCACCGGCCAAAACGCCCCACCTATTGTTGTGAGGCATACTCACCGATTGCTGTGGGGCATACCGTCCTCTTGTTGTGGGGCATATTACACTTTCACCGGGGGCATTTTGCCCTGGGTGAAAGAAAAAACTAGAATTTAGGCATCTTTGAAAAATGTTTAATTGTACTTGTATCAGAATGTTTTTAATAAAAAATGAAACGGGTACTAATTTCTAGCTAATATAACAATAAATTAGAGTAGTTAGTGAGAAGATCATAGCGTCGAATGGTGAAATATAGCTATTTTTGCTTAAGGGGGGCGTATTAAACCTGTTTACCCTACATCGAAGAATATCGTGGTTTTCCTGAGGACGAGTCGGCGAATAAAAACCTACACGCGGTGCTCCAGATGATTTAATATGAGCTAGAGTTGGTGTAAGGATGATTCCGCAACATACTGTAAGTTGTTTATGGGTAGGATGCCGTGCCACCGAAATAACTAGTAGGGGAAGATGGGGTAAAACGCACCCCCTAAGGAAATATGATCATAACTCAGCTATAGAACATCAATCGGGGGAATTTAATTAATAATATCGTTTTGCCAAAATTTTCCTCTGTAATCACAATCATTACGCTTTGCAGAATAATCAAGAACATGAAAAATATTCGGTTCTTCAAAATCATTAAAAATTGCGTTTTGAAAAATTAGCGGGGCATAACCTGTTCGGGGGTAAAATGCACCACAACAACGGGGCATAATACATTACAACAACGGGGCAGAATGCACCGCAACAACGGGGTAGAATGCTCGGTGAACAAGCAAGTAGTTTTGTTTTTAACGAGATTTAACAAAAGTGTGCCATTAAAAAGTCTTAGGTTATGCAAATAGTAGGTTTTCAGAACAATTTTTCTGTTTTCGATTAAAAAATTAGCCAAATCAAAGAAGAGGGCATTTTGTCCCAGATAGAGCAGAGATATAAATTTAGCAAAAAGTGAATTATTTAATAGATTTTTCATACATAGTGCGACAGAACAATGAACAACGGCATGAATAGAACTGGAATGCACTGATATAATAATCCAAATTGCATTTATAAGAGCTTAAAATCCTTGTTGCGCGAGCCACAATAATGACACGAGAAGAGCATGTTACTGTATTTTGTTTATTTCTCGAGCTGCTATTGATGTACGGTTATCAAACTTTGACAAAGTATGTTTACTATGGCGGACTTCCGACTGGTGTTACCCTTTTCTAGAATTTTCAACAATTTTCGATATAAGCAAGGGTTTTACCCCATCTTCCCCTAAGTACTACTATGACTGAACTCAATATATGCAATGTGGTACACAGTCCCAAGTCGTTCGCCGCGGTTTCGGGAAGTTCCGGAGGGTTTTCTAAATGTTACTGGCTATGGTTTCTTATCGTTTTTATCTTTCGTGTTTGTGTGTTTGTTTGAGGAATCACTATTGTTGTTTTGCAGGGGTGGGCGTAGCGTAGTTGGTAAATCGATTGCCTTGTACGCAGCGCACCTGGGTTAGAGTCCCGACCCCGCACATAGGGTTAGAAATTTTTCACAAGAGATTTTTCTAACCCGAAGAGGCGAATGACCTTAAGGTTAAAACCTCTATAATCGAAATAAAAAAAAAAAAACTATTGTTGTTTTGAGCCAAATAGAAATAGCTATGACTTCTCAGTCGATTTTTAGTATCGGTATTTACGGTACAGTTTACGGTACAGTTATTTGTGTTTTTCGTCAACGCTCAACGAACGCGGAAGGTTTCTGATTTCATGATCCTGTACTGCCTATTAGGACATAGAAGTCCTATATGGATTTTTGTCAAAGGTGAGTTGTCTGTTGGTTTGTATTTTTATGCGTTTTTTTGTTTATATTACTACAAATTAACCGATTTCGCCAATTTTCTCTATTGTTTCAGAGAGCGAGTAAGGGCGCCATTTGAGCCAGACGCTACTGATTCCTGAAGGGCGCTATAACCCTGGCTCATTAGCCAGGGCAGTGCTAAATACTTCTGTCTCATCCCAGGAACCTAGGACCAAAGGAGTGACATTAACCCTCTTAGCAAATTCACTCTTCCTTATTCAAGGTTCAAAATAATCCGTTGATTAAATTATTCATTGAATGAATATGAATTTGTACGCTGCACAGTTGGCCTGGCCGCTTTAATGATTGTGTCATATTCAATATGTGCCACATGACAAGAAAAATTGTGGACGAACGTCTGCAATTTTCCAGGATCCCTACATGTATTGGCTGTGTATGTGTAGACTAGACTAGACTAGTATGCGGCACAAGTAGAGATACAATGCACATTATCCCCAGAGTATAGGCATTTTTCAGCATTCTTACTGGAAGAAAAATCCTCATGATTTCCGCAACATATTCCATCGCTGGCCTTATTGGTACTATGAGTAGCTGTGTGGTCCAATTGTTTGAAAATAGGGCAGTTCATGACCTGCGGTACAAACTGCCGGATAAGCAAACAAGCCTTGCACAAGAAGCTCGACAAAGCAGTCCCAGCGTAGGTAATTAGATTGGGGGTATAGATGCAAATTATTACGCTTAAACTCTCATCGGTAACCACACTGCCAATCTCGACTTTGTGAGTGGGTATGTTGACATAATAGTCCATCTGAAAAGCTAGCAGCAAGTAATATCGTTTGCTTGCTTTGAACCTATGTTTCACCACCAAAGACGAGGATCTCAACACGCATCAGCAAGCTGCGTCAACAAGACCCGATGGACACATGAAAGTTAATTTTAATTTTCACATATTGAAAAAATCATAAAAGACCCACAGCTCAGTTATGCTAACGCATAGAGCCGTGTCAAATAAACAAGGAAAAAAAATAACAATATATGTTATGTTCAACTTTTAAAACTTCAGAATGATTTTAATTGATTATCTAAAAAAAATGTAAACGCGTCCTCGTTTGACACTATGTCTTCCGTGACAGTGAATTTAGCCACATGGGTTAGCATTTTTGACCATCCCAGCAAAAGGATAGGGATCAAGGTAGCTCAGTGAAAGGTGTGGTTGTGATGATTCAATTTTATAACTATCGAACTATCGTGGCATAACTTCACTCTGCGCTGGCTCAAAGTTATTTGAAATATTAGTAGGAAATGTGCTGTTTCGCGAGACCAGAGCATATATATCGAAGGACCAACATGGCTTTTTTCCTGGTAGATCGACAACTACTAATCTAGCCCAATTCACTTCGCTCTGTATTAAAAATATTGAACTTGGATCTCAGGTCGATACTGTATACACGGATCTCAAGGCTGCATTCGATCGTGTAGATCACTCTCTTCTACTGGCAAAGATGAAGCGGCTGGGCGCTTCGGATTATTTTATAGGGTGGCTTAAATCATATCTCGTAAATCGTTCTCTGTGTGTAAAATTAGGAAATTACGAGTCTTACAGTTTCATCAACTTGTCGGGAGTGCCTCAAGGGAGCAATCTAGGACCGTTGTTTTTTCGTTGTTTTTCAATGACGTTTGTTTTGTTATACCTCCTGGGTGTAGACTTATATATGCCGATGATCTCAAACTATTTCTTATTGTGCGGTCAATAGAAGATTGCAAGGAACTACAGAAACACTTAGATGCCTTTTGTTGTTGGTGTAATCGCAACTTGCTGGCTCTCAGCGTGTCCAAATGCTCCATAATATCTTTTACACGTAGAAAAAATCCAATACTGTGGAACTACACCATTTCCGGGGAATCGCTAGAGAGAATGACAGTTGTCAGAGACCTCGGTGTACTTCTGGACTCACAACTGACATTCAGAAATCATTACTCTCATGTTACAGCACAGGCAAATAGAAATCTCGGTTTCATTATAAGAATCGCCAAAGAGTTCACTGATCCATATTGTTTGCGGGCACTCTACTTTTCACTTGTGCGATCTGTCTTGGAAGCTTCAGCACCCATTTGGTGTCCTTACACAAGCATTTGGATCAACCGAATAGAAGCAGTGCAGGCAAGATTCCTCCGTTTTGCTCTTAGAACTCTGCCGTGGCGTAACCCAACAGAGCTACCACCGTACATCGATCGCTGTCGTCTGCTCGATATGGAAACCCTAGCCAAAAGGCGGAACACATTTAGAGCAGTATTTGTTGGGAAGATATTAACTGGCCAAATAGATGCTCCAGACATTCTCTCACAAATAAATATCAATGTGCCCCCGAGAAATCTCAGATCGCATAACTTTTTAAGACTCGAGTTTCAACGCACCGACTACGGTCAGAACGAAACCGTTAGGGCGATGTGCAATGTTTTTAATAGTGTTTATGGCCATTTTGACTTTTCTTTATCATGTGATGTTTTCAAAAATAGACTAAGAAGGTTGACTTAGATTTTAAGATTCATTTTTTGTAATATTTGTATTTTTTATTTATGTAATGCTGTGTACTATGTTATTATATTTTATTGTAGTGTGAATCCATTGTAATCAGGTGTAAATACATGAAAAGATAATGGGTTTTTACGCCCATTTGAGGATTGCTTCTGAAATATATCCTGAAATGGGCTTTTCCCATTCAACTACATTTCATGTAGACCAACATAGGTCAGATGAAAAATAAGAATAAATAAATAAATAAAATAAAATAAAAAATAAAATCCTTTTTTATTACTTATTTGGCGTACAAAAAATGAAAAAAGTTCGATTACGTATCTTTAACGACAGCTGCATCGGAATAAATCAAAAACAGCATGAAGCTTAATGATCCTGCCTAATGGCCTTGCGGCCGATATTTGGAAACGGTACTCGCTATAGAATCTATATATTTTTCATAAAAATTTTGTATGGTACCGAAATATTTTCGTGATTCGCTGATTGAGCCAAATCTCTGTCCAACTAACGAATTTGATTCGTTAGTTGGACCAACTGACAGATGTTAAAAACTCTCCAAAGGAGACGTTAGGAGTGTAATTGCATCTTTTTCACATCTCTAATAATTATCAGATGTGAAGAAACGCTCGACAACTTCGAACTTGATGACGTACACAAGTTTTCTAGTTCCAGCCATCGAGAAGCGCCAGCAAGTTGATGCAATATATTTTGATTTCGCCAAAGCATTCGACAAGGTGCCGCACAACATTGCGGTTATGAAACTGCAGCGATTAGGACTTCCTCCGTGGGTAACCAGGTGGTTACAATCTTACCTTTCTGAACGATCCGCTTTTGTTAGAATCTGCACCACATGCTCAAGCGTATTTGAAACACCAACCGGTGTCCCTCAAGGAAGTCACTTAGGGCCCCTTATCTTTATATTATTCTTCAACGATCTCTGCACCCGCATCAAGTTTGGAAAACTGCTCTACGCTGATGATCTGAAAATCTTTCGCTCCATTGCTTCGGGACTCGATTCAGCTGTGCTCCAAGAGGATATAGTCAATATTGAAGAGTGGTGCTCGCTGAATGGAATGCAGATCAACGTCGATAAATGTAAGGTGATAAGCTTCGGGAGCTCGACAACTCTAAGGCGCTGCGAATATACCCTTCAAGCGTGTGTCATCGAGTGCGTGGAATCTATCCGTGACCTGGGAGTGTTATTTGACAGAAAACTTCGCTTCGCCGACCACATCACAGCGACAACGGCTAAAGCTTTTGCAACATTGGGGTTTTTGAAACGAAACACTGCTGACTTCGAGGATTTCTACACTCTGAAATCTATATACTGCGTATTGGTCCGTAGCATTTTAGAGTACGCTGTACAAGTGTGGGCGCCGTACAATGCCGTGCAAAGCAATCGATTGGAGCGTGTTCAAAGAAGCTTTGTACGGTTTGCTTTAAGAAAACTGCCATGGAACGACCCTATCCGTCTGCCACCGTATAATAATAGATGTATGCTGCTAGATTTGCCAACGCTGGAGTCACGTCGTACTTTCTTGTAAAGAATGTTCATTTTTGATATGTTGTCGAGCAATATTGACTGTCCCGATATTCTTTCAAGGATTAATTTGTTTGTTCCTCCTCGTGTTATAAGAAACCGACCGCTTTTATGGATTCCTAGGCCCCGTACAGCATACGGCCAGAATAATCCGGTAGATAGATGTTACCGCAAATTTAATGAAACTTCCGAAATCTTTGACTATCATATTACTCAATCTAGTTATAAGTTAGCGATTACTAACTTTTAACACTATAACAATAAGTCGTTTACACTTAATCTGTACGGTATCTGCCGAAGATCGAATAAATAAAATTAATATAGATTGATTGTCAAAGTAAATTTGACATAAGATTTCGACATTCAGATGCTTTTTAGTTGGACAATGGTCTTACTAGCGGAGGTCCAACTAAAAAGCGGTCCAGTTAAAAAGTGTCCTACCAGCGAATCACGACTGTATTGTGGTACTAATAATCGGTCGGTATTCCCGAGATTTGCGGTACCGGTATTACCGGTACCACAACCCTACGCACAACGCCACACGGCTTAAACTGAACAATCAGCCAATAAGACAAAAAATACAATATGCTTGGGTTATTCATCTTACCCCGTTCCGCCCTCTAGTGGACTGAGACATTCACATTTTAAAAGATTTCTAGATGGATCACCCAAAATACTGCTTATCATTTCCCTTTCATATTTTTCGGATACAACTTTGCATCGCATTTGTTCACCCGCTTCAACATCATTTAACAAATAGCTCTGATTACGTCTTGTCTGTTATGTAATTTTCTTATGCTGAAGCGCTGCGTAGATTCGCACGTCATAGCCACGGATGGCATTTATTTAGTTATTTGTTTGCGTATTGACCAAAAAAACTCAAAGTAAATTATTTTTGTTCAAGTATTCGGGCTAGGAAAGTTTCATTAGCCTAACTGGAGGTTTATTATTAAACTATAGGAAAGCGACTGTAGCGGCCATCATCCGGTGTGTGCACAGGTGCTTCGAATCCGAATTTAGGATGTAATCTGCAGCAATTAAGCAGTTTTTCGTTTGATTTCTTTTGATACAGCGTGGGGCAGTTTCGGAGTAGGCAGCACATATTTTTAGCTCAGTACACTTATGCTTCCGAGAAAGAATAAATTCAAATTCATATAAAATTATTTTTAATATTGATTTTGATAGGGTAAATTTGGTCTCATTATTTTAGTAAATCTAGAACGCTGGCTAATGAGATTTGTTAACCATTAACAAGTTCTAAAATGGAAAACTTTATTTCCTAACCTATTCGCACAATGTTAAGAACCAAGATAATAACACAAATGCCCTGAAAAATGGTGAAATGCTCGGGTTTGTGCGCAATGAAAACTCGAATCGAGTGCCCTTGTTTTAGCCCTACCATTTGACTCAATGTAGGATGACAATGGAAACATGGCCAAAATACGCTCGTCACCCTATGTGTAATATTTTTTTCAAATTTTTAGTTCAAACACAACAGTGAAAATGTACAGTGAATATATACTGAAGATATCGTCAAGTTAATAAGATTTCGAAAACAACCCTGTCATCTGTTATGAATAAATCAGCAAAAGTATCTAGCAACTCGAGAAGTAATTAAAATCTGCATCGCTCTGCTATGCAAGAAAACCCAACATTTCTGATGCAGGAAGAAAAAAAAATATGATAAACGACTAAATTGATGGACGTGCGATGAGTTATGTTGAGATATGTGAAAACGCTCTGAGAACTGACTTTTGCTCACAGCTTATGCAAAATAATATACATCGGACATGGGCACCGATACTGAGCTTCTGGAACACGCTAAGAACGGAGAAAAGCGTTTTATGAGGGTTGCACACAGTTCGCAGAATTTCGGTATGAGGCTAGGATGGCCATTTATTTTAATTGCATCGACGTTTCAGTATCCCTATTAAAACTTCCAAGGTTTAATAAATCATAAGCTATTTCATCAACCCTCGCCATTGAATCAAACGTGGCGTGATATTAGAACCAATTAGTCCACCCGTGCCAAAGTATATCCTATATTATGAGGGAACTTTTGTGTAGGCGAGGGTCTGATTGAAGAAAGGATTATGAATTTTGAGCTAGCAATAGGCAGCAATATCACACGTCGGTAGATAGACGAAACTGGCCCGGGTAAAGAAGAGAAAGGTTATAGTTCTGGTGGTTGGGTGTTTTGGTCTGTGGTTGAAGAAAGACCATCAAGGAGGCCCTCTTTTGTTTTTTTTGAGACTGCACAGCTGGAAGGCATAGCTGTAGCTAGTACTGTGAAAATGAGGGGAGTATTAGTTTATCTAAGACGTTCGTCGTACGAAGAATAAATTAAACGAAGAATGTTCGATTCAAATGATAATTGGATCAAGGCTGGAGCTGCCCAATCTGTAACGGCCGATTTTTTCAATTGGAAAAATCACACTTTTGAATTTTAGTGCCTAACTAGCGCCAATTTGGTGTTGGTTTAGACTTATCGAACTAGCATTAAGTTGGTGTTAGTTATTGACGAGGAGAATCCGAAGCACTGAAAAACAAACATACAAGTCTTGTGTCCCCAAGCATAAAAACATCGGCCGTTTTCGAAAATTTTTCCCGTTCGTGAATTTCTTATTGTTAAATTGCTGATTGATTTTCATGAAGATTTAACAATCCGTGTAGATATGGGAAAAAAACGATATTAACTTGTTTGAGTTTCGATGTACACAATCTTTCTCCTTAATAAAACAACTTTCGAATAAGTGACGATTTGACTTAGAATATTTCTAACTTAACTGAAATATGTGAATGTTGGGTTGTTTGTTTCGGAATAAAAAAAACTTCTATGTATCGAATAGATTGCAAAGTAGAATAATATTTTAAATCGTTTGTGCCGCAAATCAACAGTGTTAAAAAGAACCGCCAGAGCCTAGTTTCCATTGTACAGTGCATTGGAACAGATGCATCCGTCCCCGTCGCCGACCAAAGTCTTCGCTGCCTCTTGCACGTACTGTACCAACGGGAAAATATTGCTCAAACATCTGACGAATGATTGGTGAACTCGTGTGACCTCGTCGGCGTTGCACTTCTCCCTTGCCACACCATCGATGCACTGCTGGGTCTGCGGATCGAGCAGAATCGGGTCACCCACTTGAGTGTACAAATTGTCCAGTCGGAAGCCGCTCCGGCAGCTATAGTATCCTCCACGGATAAGCAGCAAATACAAGAGTTGCGGGAAGTTAGATTCGTACATAATGTCTCCTCGGCAGTACTGGATAAGAACGTCCTGAGGTAGGTTGGAGATGATGAGTCCTGTTAGGGCCAACTGTTGTAGTTCATTCAGTTCTTTGGGAATGTATTGTCCACTTGTGATCAATTCTCCATAGTATCGGTAGTAGCATCTGAAAGTTTCATAAGCGCGCCTATACGGGCAGTAGTAGGTCAGACTATCCAACGTGGTGTAGATACATTCACGAGTTCGTCGCTCGTAGCATTTGTCGTCAGCAGATGGAGCAAAGAAGTTTCGCAGTACATAATCACGTCCACCAATGCTGTCATCCCAGCCGCCAAGATTGATCAAGGTACAACGAATCAACACCTGCACCTCTCTATCATCTGGGAATGATTCGCGGATATATTTTTGGACGGTGCAATTCGGCACTTGGAAGTACTCGGCACATTCGTACAGGGCGGTTTCGAAACTTTTATACACGGTGTAGTGGGGAAGCTCAGCCAGTACCGCCGACAGATAGCATCCCAGAACGAGCACGGTTACGAGTTTTCCCATTGTGAACGCTACGAGGTTCGAGAGTCCAAGGGCACGGGGTTAACTGACTTGCTAGGGCTACATGTGGGCGTATTTAAACCTGCCCAGAGCGTATCATCCCGGACGTGCCTTTCGTACGCGTGCGGATTCAATGAACGGTGTGCCGGTAGTTTGGTAGTGATAACATTCGATAGGACAGTTTGCAAAAGTCATAACATTCAGAAGCAGGAAGTACGCTAAGTCAATGACATGGGCGTTTTTGAGCGTTTGACTAACTGCTAGAAAGTTACTGGTGAGGAGTCGAAATATTTTGCTATGACGATTCACACATTATTATCGAGTTTGAACATTTCATGTGAATTAGAAGGTTTGACTGAAATACATAGATATATTTAACTGTTCGATATTTTTAAATACCTAATCTATTCATGACTTATATAATTTAACATTATGTCGTTATTTTAGACATCAAAAGCTTGAAATCAATAGTTCGAAAGCAATTGAGACTGCAGTTCAAGGTTAGGTATAAGGAGTTGGAGTTTAAATTAAAGTTTGTCATAGTTCAGTTTGCTTAGTGTTACACACATTTGATCCTAATGTGATTAGTAGAGTATCGTGGGGTTAAGGTTGGACAGAGAATGGGCAAAAATCGAAAACGAAAAAAGCAGTTTTTTTCCACACCGTGTGTTAGATCTTCATAAAAATCAATCAGCTTATTTAGAATGTTGTTACAGTACTGCTGATTGATTTTAAAGAAGATCTAACACACGGTGTGGAAAAATACTGCTTTTTTCGTTTTCGATTTTTGCGCTTTCTCTGTTCAACCTTAATTACGTCTGTTTTAGTGATCATTCATAAATTACATAACGCAAAAATTGCCCAAAATTGACTCCCCCTCCCCCCGTGCAACTAATTGTTACAAATTTCCCTATCCCCCCTCCACTATTACGTAACAAATTCCTCGAAAAAAATTTTTTTGTTCAGTTAAAACATGTTACATAACGATCTAGCTTACTCCCCCTTCCCCAAATGTCCCAACATGTCAATACTTGTCGTACACCCTCCCCCCTAAACGCGTTACGTAATTTATGAATGGTCCCTTATTTGGCGAGCTCATGCGATGGTACACAGATTTTGACAAACTCGCTGGAAAGGTTAAACATCTGGCAACGTTTTGGTAACAATCATTTTATGCCTGGCTAAATATTTTTCAAGCTAAATCTAAAAAAGCGAAGGTACTTTTTTCGATGTTTTTAAAATCTGGGTGTGCGATAGATCACTATCTTCTGTGCGACGATCACGTTTGCGATTCGAAGCAATTTCTTGGATTCCTTTTCCTTCTCTTTTTGGATCATGTTTTTTGCGAAATATCTGATGCGCTTTCATTGATAACGAGCACTTTTTTCAGACGAGCACATGATGTTTCGAACGGAACGTTAAATTCTTTAGAGACTGATCGAATACTTGTGCCATTTTGAACAGATGCAATTGAATTCTTTATGTCATCTTTACTTCGTTTGGCGTTATTCGCACGAAATTTCGCATAATTTTCCTGCTAAAATAATTCAAATTTACATTATAGTAGTGACCTGTGGTGTCCCCAAACGAGCACAACACTCGAGTTCAGCATTAATTTTCACGTACGAAAATGCTCACTTGACAATTTTTTTCATCGATTAAATGTAGGGCGTGTAGTTGGCGGTGTTTTCAGTTTTCAATTTTTACCGCTTTAATGTAGGTAGATTTTGCAAAATAGAATACACGGCATGAAAGAGCAGACTGTTGGCAACATTTTTTTTAAAGTGTTTGATGCACTGTCTCCATTTTAGAGACAAAAATATGTGACGCGGAAAACCCGCCAACTTACCCCGGCCCCGGGGTAAGTTGGCGGTATGTGAGAATACTCCAAAAAATAACCAATCAAATGGAGATTCAATCACGTCAAGGGTCCTTTTGGAACGTGCTGAATGTCTTTTCAAGAAAACTGTATGTTAACCGACATTTGCTATTACGACATTTGCTGCGTGTACTCCCTATTCAAAAGCTAATTTTCGAAATTCTTCATGCAATTGGCCAGAATAAATGTCTCCTACATCGGCGAGATACACAAGAAATAGATTTTCTTACTTTGGAGTGAATTCCAGAAATAAAAATTTTTGATGACTTTTTTTGCACTGTAAATAGTATCGCCAACTTGCCCCGCATGCAGCACCGCCAACTTACACCAATCGCATATTTTATTAAAAACTATTTAAAAAATAACTTTTGTTTGTGGATATAAGTAATATCTATACGGATAATGAAAGCTCTTTTCATGCGCTATCGAAAAATATAATCATTCAGGAAATGAATTGAAAATCACCCTAAATAACGCAAAGTATTTAAAATTTAGAAAATTTACTTGGTATGCTCGAAAACACAATATCACCCACAACTTCCACCAAACAAATCGTTTTGCAACAAAAACACATTGGATAACGGGCTTCGCATAACTTGAGGTACACAAGAAGAGGCAGCGCTATATGTCTAATACAAACAGAGAAAAAGGGATTCCGCCAACTTACCCCAACCGCCAACTAGCCCCAGGGCTCCCCTACTACAACGAGGACGACAGACAATGCGTTTTCACAGAACAACGCGCGAAAACATAAACGACGCCGTTACTAATACAGCTGATCCACGGCTATAGTCAAAATGACAGTCGTCAACGATGTTCTCTGCCGTGTATCTAATTCACGCAACTTGAGCGACCTCTGCACTAACATAGGAAAGCTGATTCCCTATACCTGTTGTACCCTCATTCTACCCTAGTTAACAAAACGCACGAAACGAGCAGTCAATTTTAAATCCATCTATAATTAATTCACAAGCACTCGTATAACTCGATTTCGATTTCGTCTCTTCAGAACCGTGTCACTTGATTACTGCACCAGGTTGACTTAAATTAAATTACTAAATTTAAAAAATATTAAATTAAACAACTTTCACGATGGATGATGATGATGATGATATAGAAACCCACCATCAGTGCATGGAATACTCCGGTGGCTGAAGATTTAAGTTATCAACCAACATTCACATTAACGCTGTATGAAGGGCTAAAATAAAATGAATTAAACTTGCAAAAGAAACATGATTTGATTTTTCATTAAATCGTCTCACCGATTTACACATATTCTTTACAAAATGTTTTATCAATTTTTGATCGTACACCCTTCAATTATGTCAACGAGCAAACAATATGTAGGGTAATAATTTTTCCAAAACATTTTCTTGCATTCTTTAGTTAAAAATAATTGACACGTATTGTATATTCTGGCTGAATTTTATATTTTTTCCAAGTTATTATTTTTTGAACTTTTGAAGTTTATAAAATTGTACATTTTTCAATCACTGATAACTCGGAAACGATTCGATATATTAAAAAACATATTAAATAAAAAAAGTTGCATTTTCAAATGAACTTACCGAAAAAAATTTACAAAAAAATATTTTTTTGTTATATCTATCTATCTATCTATCTATCTATCTATCTATCTATCTATCTATCTATCTATCTATCTATCTCTATATCTATCTATCTATCTATCTATCTATCTTCTATCTTCTTCTTCTATATATATATAAAAGTGAATGTTTGTATGTATATGATTTATGGACTCCCAAACGGCTTAACCGATTCCCGTAAAAATTCATGCATAGTAAGCATTTGTTATGGAGCGTGTTTGTGTGCTATTGGTTGGGGATTACCTGCCCGCCAGATGGCGCTTCGGAACAAATTGTGTTTTTCTCCTATTTCGTTGAAAGTCGCAGCAACGCGCGATGGGTATTAGCTAGTATATATATATATATATATATATATATATATATATATATATATATATATATATATATATATATATATATATATATATATATATATATATATATATATATATATATATATATATATATATATATATATATATATATATATATATATATATATATATATATATATATATATATAAAAGTCAATGTTTGTATGTATATGATTCATGGACTCCCAAACGGTTTAACCGATCGCCGTCAAAATGTATACGTAGTAGGCATTTGTTATGGAGCGTCTTTGTGTACTATTAGTTGGGGATTATCTGCCCGCCAGATGGCGCTTCGGAGCAAATTGTGTTTTAATTCTATTTCGTTGAAAGTCGCAGCAACGCGTGACGGGCATTAGCTAGTCTATATATAAAAGTCAAAGTTTGTATGTATAAGATTTATAGACTCCCAAACGGCGTAAACGATTGCCGTCAAAATTAATACGTAGTAGGCTTTTGTTATGGTGCGTGTTTGTGTGCTATTGGTTGACGATTATCTGCCCGCTAGACTGCGCTTCGGAACAAATTGTGTTTTCCTCCTATTTCTTTGAAAGTCGCAGCAACGCGCGATGGGTATTAGCTAGTAACTTATAAAATTTGCAATTATTTGAAACAAATTGATTTTTTAAATCTGGACCAAATTTTTTTCACCTATTATTTTCTTTAAATATTAAGAAATATGTTGAAAAGATTATGTAAAAATATGGTAGTGGACATCAAAATACTTTGCGAGATATTACAATTATAAACTTAAAACAAGGCAATTTTACACTAAACGCCCAGAGATAGGCCTATTATAATTGAAATATCCCGTAAAATACTTCGAGCTCCATTCTGAAAATTTCACACAATCTTCTCGATATAATTATAAATTATTTGAAAAGCTAAAAAATTTTTTTTTTGCGCATTTCCAAAACAATTATTTGCTTCTGACAATTGCAGAATACATAAATTACATAATAAAAACTGATATTTCAAAAAAAAATCCGGTGAAATCATGCGAAAACACAACTTTTATTATTTAATGGTTTTTCCACTAATCTAATAGTTTCCAAGTTATCAGGAATCGCGAAATGTTCAATTTTATTAAATTTATGAAATTTAATAAAATATATTATGAAGTTCCAAAACTCATAACTTGAAAATCATATAAAATTAAGCCAAAGCTTAAAATTCGTGTCAATGATTTTTAGCTAAAGAATTAAAAAAAATTGGAGGAAACTAAAACTGACGTGGACTGACTCACATTCTGCAAATCTAAATTTTTTTGATGGTATCCAAGTGTTAAAAGCAAATAATTTTTTTAAAAGTCGCCCTGAAAACATTTTTTTTGATAACATAACTATATTAAGAAGATTATGTGAAAATTTCGGAATGGAACTCGAAGTATTTTACGAGATATTTCAATTATAACAGGCTTATCACTGGGTGTTTAGTGTAAAATTGCCTTGTTTCAAGTTTATATTTGTAATATCTCGCGAAGTATTTTGATATCCACTCCCAAATTTTTACACATACTTTTTAACGTGATTCTTAATATTCAAAAAATAATAATAAATAAGGAAAATTTTGTCCAACTTTAAATAAATTGAATATGTTTCAAATACAGCCGACAGCCACGATCTTGAGATGCTATGTGTCGACACTGAAACATCGCTTGAAACCAGCGGCGGATCAAGAAAGAGGATCCTTGGGGTTCGTACCCTGCCGAAAATTTTCAACTTTTGTATTCTATTCTATTCTCTATTCTAACTCTTACACAGACAGTATTGACAAGCATCCTGGAAAACACTGCAGGTATCCTTTAGTGTTTTTCTTGTCAACATTAATATTTGAAGCATATTACAATATATCGCAAATATTAAAACGGGCAAGCTTACTGTGCAGAGTTGGGTTTGAAGATGTTTCAATATTATACGGCATTTTAATTATTCATTAAATGAACGATTCAACCAACGAATCGTTTTGAAACATGAAGGAGGAAGAAACGAGGACAACCGTACCGACTGTTTCAGTTTATAGGGGGTTATGATAAAACGTTGGGAGTGACTTTGCTAAGAAGGTTAATGTCACTCCTTTGGTCCTTTGGGATGGGACAGAGGTATTTACACCTTACCCTGGCTCATTAAGCCTAGATTAAAGCGCCTTTACTCGCTCTCCTCCAAACTGATGTTGTCTTCGATTCTAGATCCGAGTCGCTCTTGGTTCGCTCTATTATTTACAATAGCGATATTAAAAGAGTTAAGTTTATTAAAAGTTCAGAGCGGATCTAGAGCGACCGCGATCCAAAAATAAAATCAGCGTTAGCATGCACCTGTGCTGTAAACTTTCATTGTTCTTAGGAGATTATTTCGAGAAAAAAATATATGCGATTATTTTCTAGTTTTAGTATTTAAGTATAAATAGATTGAAGCATGGCAGAATGGTTATTCGGTGGTTCAGTTGATGACATACAAGATACAGAGAGTGCGGCATTTCACCCCTACTCGGCATCTCTCCCAAAATTACCCTATGACTAATAACAATGGTCGATAAGAAATAAATTGAAATACTCCCTTATCCTTCAGGTCCGCCTTCGACTCCTTGGAGCTGTCTGCAATAGTTGCTCGACCACTCCCACGTAACACAGTTTGATGCAGTGAGTGAAATTCAGTGAGAAAAATCTCTTCCAGTAACTCCAGTTGAGGCCGGAAAAGTTCACCGGAAACACTTGCCGTCAATTGTTCAGAGTAAACAGTATTTATCCAGACAGCACACAACACTGTCAGTTCGTACCCTTTCGAATAATATTCCGAGCAAATCCAATCATTTCTAACATAAGGAAGAAGGAAGATTGACACAAAAATTACGCATTGAACATTTTCTCTAAGCCTGCTCCTGCCGAAAATTTTCAACTTTTTTAACTTTTAGAAATTTTAACTAGTTTCAATTTTAAAGTAGCAACCCCTCATTGCATACTCTTCAGGAATCAGAATATATTGGCTCAAATGGCACGTTCCCCGTACATAGTCGGGGATTTGTGCCTTGCCGTGTGTTTTCATCATTTCCTGAGCGGAAGGAAAGGACAAGGAGGTGTGGGGAAGTAGACTTGGAAGGGTGGGAAAAACAGCACAAAACAAAAAATAAACAACAGGTAAATTAAACTCACAAGTAGTTCAACTTGCCTGCGAATAAGCCTAAAGCTCTTTACCACATTGGATAAGAAACTTTAGTATGTCTCTGAGTTTCAGTCGACCAAACATGTTTTCGTCTATATAAGGACGGCTGAAGACTCGTAATCGCAATTGCGCTAGCGCTGGGCAGTTGCATATCAGATCATATGAAGTTCCGTAGTCGGATTCACAAAGATCACATGAAAAAGACTCAGCGCGCTGAATAGTTGCCATGTGATAATTGAGTTTGCAGTGGCCGGTTAAAGCCCTGGTCAGCAAGCCGCAGTGGAGCTTCGAAAAATGTAAGAGATTTTTCGAAACCACTGGGCATGGTTGTTCTAGAAACGCCTTTGTTTGGCGACACGTTTGTAGATTTCTCCAATAATTGCGGTGCTCGGACGAAGCCCAGGACCGTATTTTTTCCCTTATCCAACTTGTCGAAATTGGCAGCGCGGGCTCAGGACCAACGAAGTCAATCGCTGAACCTGCCCTGGCCAATTCGTCAGCCCATTCATTTCCAGTAATACCGCAATGTCCGAGCACCCAGACAAGGTAGATAGTGTTGACAATGCTTAGTTCTTCGATTTGGGTTCGGCACGCGATCACTAGCTTGGACCGGGATTTGTCTGAGCTAAGGGCCTTGATTGCAGCCTGACTATCGGAGTAGAAGTTTATAACTCTGCCGGACAAACTCAGTTGAAGGGCCGATTGCACCCCGCACATAATCGCAAAGATTTCTGCTTGGAATACAGTACAGTATCTACCTAGTGAGTGAGATTGTTCCAGTCTCATTTCACGACAGTAGACACCAGCACCAGCACGTCCCTCCATCAGAGAACCGTCAGTGTAACAAACCACTTGCGTTTGTTGTTGTCTTTCCATAAAGCCAGACAACCACTCCTCTCGAGAGGGAATCTTAACATGGAATGTCCTATAAGGAAAACTACAAGTGAGTGTAATATCGCTGGGAGCAAGAATATCTTCACCCCATGTAACCATTTGTGACCACAATCGTGTATGACTGGTAGCAAGATCAACATGATTACTGTTCCACAGCCCAGTAACCTGCAGTCTGTATGCACATGATAGTGCTTCTTGTTTTAAGTGTATGTGTAATGGTTTGATATTTAGAAGTGCCTCAAGAGCAGCAGTCGGAGTCGTGGTGAAAGCACCAGTCAACGCCATGAGCGCCATTCTTTGCATATGGTTTAGCTTTGACTGGACTGTCACCACCTCTCCCCTCTGCCACCACACAAGGCATCCGTATGACAGTATTGGACGTACAATTGTCGTGTAAATCCAATAGATGTATTTAGGTTTGAGACCCCAGGTCTTTCCAAAAGTTCGTCTGCACTGCCCGAAGGCCATGCACGCTTTCTTGACTCTGAACTCAATGTGAGCAGACCAATTCAGTTTGGAATCCAATATGACTCCAACGTATTTGACTTGATCTGCACACAGTAGCTCAGAATCAAAGAACTGCAAGGGACGAACCCCGATTGTTATTCGCTTCTTCGTGAAAAGAACCATTGAAGTTTTGCTTGGGTTAACTGATAGTTTAACTTGTCGACACCACTGTTCGACAGCTCTTAATGCCTGTTGCATTAAGTCAAAGATTGTTCCGATGCAAAATCCAGTAATTAGTATTTGGTAATCGTCAGCAAACCCGTAGGTTGGAAATCCAAGCTCATTGAGTTTCTTCAACAAGCCGTCAGCTACTAAGTTCCATAACAAAGGTGACAGAACGCCCCCCTGAGGACAACCGCAAATACTCAACTTCCGTATCTCAGCCTGTCGCAGTGACGAGCAAAGTATGCGGTTACTAAGCATTGCGTTTATCCAACCTGAGATACATGCAGGTATCCCATGACCGCGCGTCGCTTCCAGAATAGACTGGAAGGACACATTGTCAAAAGCACCCTCAATATCTAGGAATACACCCAAGCTAGATTGCTTGAGCGAGAAGGCTTTCTCAATGTTGTAAACAACATCGTGAAGCAGAGTGATCGTGGATTTCCCACACTGATATGCATGTTGCATTTTGTGCAGAGGATATTCAACTAAACTAACGTTCCTGATGTGATGATCGATTATCCGTTCCAAAGCTTTCAGAAGAAAAGAACTTAAGCTGATAGGCCTAAAACTCTTGGCTTCTTCATAGCTTGAGCGCCCCCCTTTGGGAATAAATCTAACAGTTATTTCTTCCCAAAGGGGGGCGCTCAAGCTATGAAGAAGCCAAGACTTTTTTAACTTTTAGAAATTTTAACTAGTTTCAATTTTAAAGTAGCAACCCCTCATTGCATACTCTTACCTACGGCTAAAAAAGTAAAAAAAATCGCGACCGGGATTAGGTTGACGATTTTTAGAGTGATTGCATAACCTTTCTATATGAGAAAGGCAAAAAGGTGCCAAAGTCCAAAAAAGTCAATTTTCGCCAATTTTATTTTTTTTTAGATTACATCAAATCTCGACGTTTCATGCATTTTAAAGACATTTGGCATCAAAAATACACACTCGATTTGGAAATTTTCAGTTTTGAACATATTTCTATATGAGAAAGGCAAAAACGAAATTTTTATGTGGTACGGAAAAATTTTTGACGCTCCGTGGTGCAACTGGACACACACATATATATATATATATATATATATATATATATATATATATATATATATATATATATATATATATATATATATATATATATATATATATATATATATATATATATATATATATATATATATATATATATATATATATATATATATATATATATATATATATATATATATATATATATATATATATATATATATATATATATATATATATATATATATATATATATATTCACAGTAGGCATTTGTTATGGAGCGTGTTTGTGTGCTATTGGTTGGGAATTATCTCCCGCCAGATGGCGCTTCGGAACAAATTGTGTTTTCTATTTCGTTTAAGGTCGCAGCAACGCGCGATGGATATTAGCTAGCCATTAATAAAATTTTCGTGAAGGAATAATAAGGATTATTTTACATCTCCAGTGTTGAAATTCTTCGAAAGACAATTTCACAATATCATATTATCGTATAAAGTACGATTCACACGATACATCAGACTTCCGTCACAGGTTTGGAACGTCAACGGAACGTCAAGATTAGCTACATGCAGTTAAATGGAAGCATTCACATCAACAACGGCACGGCAACATCAACGGCACGGAACGTTTTGACGCACGGCACGTGTGAACGGGCACAAGAGAAAAGTATTAAACTTATCCTGACGGAACGGTGACGTTCCGTTGACGTTGACGGAATCCGATGTATCGTTTGAATCGTCCTTAAAAGTGACCCCATATACGAGATATAGAGAGTGCGGCATCTCTCCTGACGCGGCACTCTCCCGAAATTATCATATGATAGGTGGAAATGTTGCGAAAAGGTTTTCGTAGTAGTGACAACTAGGGTTCGTCGCGGTGCGGATGTGGGCGGTAAATGGATAGTCCGCACCGCAACCGCAAAAAAATAATAAAACCGCACCGCTTACCGCAACCGCATTGCATTTACCACACCACGGTAATGCGGTAATTGCGGCAAAAATCATGTATTTTAAAAATTGTGCTGAAAAATTATTCATTTGTTTTGTATAGCCATATATAGTAAAATGTTATTCTTATTTACACGAAAATTATCTTTGACTCCTCAGAATGTAACATTTATGAAAATATTCAACTTTGCAAGTTTTATTAAGAGGGGTAAGGGTTTTGGCGTGAAAAAAACACCTTTTCTCGAATTTTTTTAAACTTTGCGTGAAGCGAACTGATCAAAACTTTTATACATTATAGTGTATCATTTCAAAAACATACTGTAATTTTTCCATGCAAAAATATCGACAAACGATACGGTGACGAAGCTTTTTGTAGAACTTCTCTGGAAAAACATGATTAGCGGTGTTACCTGCCATTCAAAAACTACTTAACCGATTTATTTCAAACTTTGTATATAGATTCTATGTAAAAATACCTAACCCCTACGTTAAAGTTTCGAGATAAATTTTCATTTAGGGCAAAAACTGTCCAAACTATGCAAAATTTGGCATCTGGGCTAACTTTGACACTTGTCACAATATGAAGAAAGACTTTGAGAAACACAAAAAATAGCAATGCCCTACACTAACTTCGAAAGCTTTACTTTCAAAAAGTTACAAAATACTCCTAACTGAAAAATATTATTTGTTTATTTGGTAAAAAATTCACAGTTGGACGAACAATGGACGAAAAAAAATTCTTCTAAATTCGTTTGGTTTGATGAAGATAATTACATTCTTTGGATTGTTTTTAAGTCGTAGTATCATTAGTTCATCTCTAAGTTCTCCAAATTAATCAAAATTCACAGTTGAGAAAATGTCATCGAAAACGATTCATAATTCCACAATTGCCAAGAAGAATCAGGAGAAATGAAGCATTTGGTAATTGGATTTGACAGTAAAATTCAATTGTTTTTCAATGATTGGATTTTGCGTTTTATGTATTTGAAAAGGTTCGTTTCTAATTTTTTTCTTTGAAAAATAATGATGCCAATTTATATTGGACACAGCTTATAGATTTTATTTCTTAGTAACAGTATGTTTTATCATATTTGAATGACCAAAGTGTAAAAAATCAAGTAGCTATAAGTCGAAAACAGATTATATTCGGATTTCTTTTCAAATCATTGTCAAGTCTATGGAAATTAGAGCAATTAAATGTTTATCATGTTTCTCTATTGTAGGGTAATAAATAAAACTCGAACGTTCTGATAGAAAGATGTTCCTAATAATGACATTTTGCTAAGCATTTGTTCAGAAAATAAATCTAATTGCGCCTTTCTCAAATGGTAAAAGTCGGAGTTTTAATTCACTTTTTAAAGCAGACAGCAGACTTTATCAATTATTTTTTGAAGCGCGGTTGCGGTAATACCGCGCGGTAAAAGTTAATTTTCCGCACCGCATCCGCGGGAAAAAGTGTCTCACCGCACCGCAGTTTTTGCGGTGCGGGTGCGGTAAATACCGCGCGGTTGCGGTAATTACCACAACCGCGACTAACCCTAGTGACAACACAGCATCGTGTTTTGCAAAGTTTATAAAAAATATTCAGCAACCCGCCAAAAGGCGGAGTTAGGCAGAACCAGGATAAACCTAGGTGCTTTGAGTTCTATGGTTATTCGTCTTTGGTAGTTACTAGGTTAGAAGTGTGGTAAGCGTGCAACAGGTTGACAACAAACAACTTTGTGTGCAAAGTGAAATCAGGGCAGACATATAACGATATGAATGTCACTAGTAACTTGTAAACAATGTTAGCTGTTGTTTGTTTTAGTAATTGTTTATAAAAGTCCCTTGGGTTAATTATTTAATAATTGCTCCATGAATTGCTTCACTCAAATCGATATCCAACAGTTCATACAATAGCTAAGCTTAGCTCAATGCAACGCCGCTGCAAAGCTGAACTTTAGTATTGGCCCAGCCTGCCTTTCACGCACATTAATTTTTCTTATTATTGATTAATGGATCAACTGACCTTTACCTTATGGATGGAAAGTTTTTGTTTATGTTGCAGCTTCCAGCTTCCAGTGCTGCTGTTACTGGTTCGAGAGGAAGCATAGGTACTTTCTCTGGATCAAATTACTTTTCATTATGCCACGACGGCTGTATCCAGGTTTTATGAGCCAATTTTGCACCAGTTGCCATCCAGCATCTTTGTCGTTCAGATACAGAACCACTTTAGCGTGTGATTAAAAGTTAGCAAACTTAATTCCGCTGGGGCCTGCAGGAACGGAAGCACACGATAACGGTCGTAGCTGCTGGCGATGGATGTGAAAGTTATATTGAGTTTAGTGGTAAGCTTCTGGAGTCAACTAATGGCGCTAGCTTTGCAATCGGAAACTTTTGCGGCGAGCGAAAGTATGTCCAGGATTGGTTGTTCCGATTGTGGTAAGTTGATGATAAAATGCAACGCTCTTCGAGAGTTAACTTTCATAATTCTTCGCTGTGTTTCGCTGGAACCCGCGCCAACCAACGTCTCAGTTTGTGGTGGATTAGATTCAACGAATTCGCGTGTAGTAGGAGGCAATTACAGCGATATCGGATCTTATCCTTGGATGGCATCACTTTTCTACAAGGGGGTGTTCACTTGCGGAGGGAGTTTGATTAACGATCGTTACGTTTTGACGGCTGCCCATTGTGTGGTACGTTCGGATCCAAAAGGTTTCGAAGTATTCCTGCGCAGGCCCAGCATCGTGAGTACTAATCCAGGTATGAATGATTAATTCGTTTCGGTTTCGGTATACTGGGATTAGTGATAAGTTTTCATCATCAATCTTTGTTCACACTTATTAGTAGGGTGGCCTATTTTGGCGCTGTTTGGAAAGGTGCCGCAACAGCAATTATTGTTTCACAACAAGAATGCTCGTTCTTATGTCAAAAGACCGGAAGCCTCCGTATTTAGCTAGGGCACCATTTTTTGCTTCTGTGACTCACTCATCTCGAGAAATCACCACAGCAGGAATTGAAGTAACATGTTGTTCTCCCAACGAGGCACACAATACGAAAGGAATTGTTTTTGTCGTTCACTTCGTGCTGACTCGGGCAGATGAAGAAAGCCTACTGAACATGGTGACCGGTGTCTTCTTCAAAAATTTCTCATTACTTCGTTCAAATCGAACGAGATACAAATTCGTTAGGACATGTTTTCTTTAGCGCTCCTTTGGCGCCTAGTCCCCCGTTGGCTACGTGGCTGATCAGAAAGAATAATGTGTGATATAAAAAGGGTTGGATAAGTGATAAACTTTCTTATATGGCTGAACGGAGCAGTGTCAAAAAGTTGAAATAAAAATATTAAAAGGAATCCACTAAAGTCATTGAGGTCAATGACACGGTCAATCGGGAATTCGGACTTCTCAATCTGACTCAATATTGATCAAAATTTTGGTAATTTGCTACGACTAAATCACGGCGATTGGCGAAAGCTGAAGCACCCCTGAGTCAGTTGAGTCTTACAAGAATACTTTACTCATTTTTCCGATGAAAAAACTTTAGCTAGGATCAAAACATGACTAAAAAGAAAGGCAGGGCAGGGGAAGTTTTTTTAAATTTGGTTGGGACCTCTTTCGATCGGTCATTTGCTTTGACAGTTCCTGCGTTAATACATTGCCGAAGCCTGGAAATCTCCATTTTCTGCAGTTTCTATTAACATACTGCCCGTAGTTAGATGTTAATTGAATATAAAAACCTATATCTCTTCTTAAATTTATTTATTTTAGCGCGCTGTATCTTGTGCATGCCTATCACATGAAGTGTATTTTCTTTCTCTGGCTGTCATGGTGCAGCAACTAGGACTGCCGTTTTCTATCATTGTGCCATACAGGCACAAGTTTATGCCTAAGTCAAAGCAATTATGCCATTATATTTTCCAGTAAAATACTGTAATATTTCCTGGCTAATGCAATTGTTCAAATAATTCCAGAAATGGTACAAAGACACGTTGCGACAATTAAATTGAACCGCTATCAAGGACTAAGATACAATAACGACGTGGCCCTTCTCGGCTTACAGGAGCCGGTTTCAATTGGTTCCGAATTGATGCCGATATGCCTGCCGAACGGATCGAGTAGCTACCAGGGGGAAAAGGTTTTGTAGCAGAAATTCCACACTCCACTAACTGGCAGATAATTGTCTTCTATTTCAGGCTACAATCATTGGTTGGGGCAGAACTGCGAATGGCAGTTTGTCGGATACGCTGCAGCAGCTTACGGTTCCCGTTCTGTCGAATCAGGAGTGCAAACGGACCGGTTATTTTCGATTTCAGATTACCAACCGAATGATGTGCGCAGGGTACCTGGACGGAGGTCGGGACTCGTGTTATGTAAGTAGAATATTTAACGGGGAACAACCTCCAATGGACAATATTAGTTTGATTGATTCTATGAATTGACAAAAATTCCATGCTCTGACTTTCTACAGACACATCCAACGAACTGAAAGTTATGCCTGATAGGGTAAAGAGACCTTTTTCTACTCTATTCAAACTACCCATTCTATGCCGTTGGTTAGAGCAGCGTCTAACATGTTTGTGCTACGCATTGGTGCTAATAGTACGGCGAAACTTGGCATCTCGATACGAAATTCTATTGCACTTGAGCACGAGTTTTTAATCATTTTCGGGCCATTTTTGGCCTCATAAATGTTCTTAGGAACGAAGCAAGAATTTAAATGCGTTCCGTAATGCCAATCATCGAAATATTGTTGCACAGCATCATAATAATCAGTAGCCTATACGATAAAGTGCCCATTTCACCATATTAAGGAGGATACCTCACTAGCTCGTTAATTACTCGGCTTACAGTCGATGAAAAGCGTATAAATTGGCATCAACAGCTGTGTTCGTTGTTAAGAACCAATCTAAGGGACGATCCATAAATGACGTAGCATTTTTGAGTGATTTTTAACACCCCCTTCCCCCATCGTAGCATTTCGTCACAAACCTCTGCATACCCCCTGCTAATTACGTAGCTTGACGGTAATTCTCCCCCCCCCCCTTGCCCCGTAAAATTTAAAAAAAATAAAAACGATGTTAGTTATTCTCCTTTCATACAGCTACGTAGCATGACATGACCCCCTACCCCCCGATCGTCACACATCATCACAAAATACAAAACTCCCCCCTCCACCATATAATGCTACGTCATTTATGGATAATCCCTAATGATACAGAAGCCCTGAAAATGATGAAATGCTCGTGTTTGAGCGCAACAAAAACTCGGAACGAGTGCCCTAATTATCGCCCTGCCATTTGAGCTAATGCGTTGAACAAAGATGGCAGACGCTGCTCCAACCAACCGCTTCAAATGGGTAGGGTGATAATAGAAACATGGTGAAAATAGGCTCATCACCCTATAGAGTTTCAATTTTGAGCCAGGTCAGAGAATTGTAAAGCGATTAAATCGAGTATGTAGTGCGTTTATTTTTTGTGAACCTATTACTTGCAGCCTGTGAGCCGAGTTCGATTGCCATTAATTCCGTTGGAAAGCTATTCGGAAGGTGCAACGTTTTGCCAATGAACGATTCGTGTTTTTTGTTGTTTCACGAACAATTAGTGCCAATTTTGTGAACAACGACAAATTGGCAAAACTAACTTGGTTACGGATATGAGACACATCGAAAGTTAGTCGATTATTACTATTTTGAATGCTTCACGTAATAATTCCCATTCATCCTCATCGTAATTGTTTTTTAAATAAACCCATACCACTCTCGCAACTTGTACGTAGATCTAATCGAGTTGTCAGTGGTCAGCCTAGGCTACAAGTGATATCTCATACTCGGCCATTTTGACCGTAACAAGCAACTAATGAAGGATGAACACTAGAGTGACAGGAAAAAATGACCCCTATCGGCCCATGCCTGAGTCGATTCATAGTCCCACCAGGAGTATTTGTTTCAAATTTGAAGCAAATCGGACAAGGATAGCTACCGGACCAACGTGCCTGAAGTTTGTATGGGATTGTTCGACAATTTACATGGAGAAAACCCACTAACTCTCATTTTCGCCGTTAGGTGGCACTGTATGCATCGAATTATCACTGTAAGTGAAAATAAGAAATATAAAGTACTTATCAACAACTTTGCCGAAGACTGCTAGTCAATCCAGCTGTGTTGAAAGAAGTTATTAAACTTTTAACGAAGTGATGTCTGAGGCAGTTTTGCATGGGGCCTAGCAGTGCATGGTATCAGTACTCGATTCACACGAACTAAACATTTTTGTGAAATAATCATGAGGTTTAGGTTAATATAATGTTCAGAAGAATTATAGTAAGTAATACGAGTCATGTTTTGGTTTGCAAATTTTAGTTCCACCTTTTACCGCGCAGAGGGCGCCAACACTAACTTTTCAACGAAAAGAGATAGAGATTAAGTGTCTTCCACAAAGTTGTATAACAGGAGTTTTGCATAATTCTTTTGAACATCTCGATATTCTATCTCACTTCTATGAAAAGTTAGTGTTGGCGCCCTCTATGCGGTAACAGGTGGAACTAAAATTTTGTAACCAAAACATGACTCGTGTTACTTACTATAATTCTTCTGAACATACTATTGAGCTAAACTCACAAAAATATATAGTTGGTGGGAGTCGAGTATTGATACACAACCATGCACTGCTAGGCCCCATGTAAAACTGCCTCAGACATCACTTCGTTACAGTGGCGTAGCCAGGGGGGGTTTTGGGGGTTAAAACCCCCCCCAAACCAAAATTAATTGGATTGAAAAAAAAATTGATGCTGACGAATTTAATTTAATATTCCACAAAATATTTTTGGAAAAATATTCTCTGATCACTACATTGAGAACTGTGTTTAAAGCGTCATGAGAACTTTTGGAAAATTATGGGAAGGGGATCTTGTAACTTATCTTTTAGCCAAAATCCCATAGTTGTCAAATTACTTCAATGTAAAATAAAATAACTGTCTGAATTATTATGAGCTCCATTTTGGAAAGATGCTTCAAAATATGGATTAGAGACAATTTTTCGAATGGGAATCTAAATTTGAATAGGTTGATTGCATATAAAACATAAGCTTGTTTACCGAAAACTTACATACATTTCAACATTTGCTGATAATGTATTTTTTTAGATTGTGTAGAGTTTAGACAACAATTCAATATGGTTAACAACAAGAATAACATTTCAGAAACTAGTTAAAAGCTGATGTAATTTTGTCTCTAGCAGGTCAGGATCGGTTTTATGAGCATTGGATTTTTGTTGTATTATCAACTATATGAATAGCCTCTTAGCAGGATGCAATGAATGGCGTACTAAAATTTGGTGTGCTACGTACTAGTACTGCAAGTTGTGAGGTTGACTATTGAAGAAAAGTAAAATTAATGCTCGATAAATTTTTAACGGTCACGATCACATTCATTCGAAACTGCCAAATTTCGATGTTAAGTAACATTGAAGAATTTCAAAACGCAAAACTGTTCATCTGCTGATAGAATAATTTTGACGGTTAATCCTCCTAGAAGTAATTATAGACAAGAATTACTCTTCAACCAAATTTGGGTCGAGACTTGTCTCCAGCAAAGTTTTCGAAAGTGCTATTTCAAACAACTTTGTCAAAGACATAAATATCCCACATATTCAGAGTATCGAAATATAGTAGTAGAAAACCTTTACAACAAGCTATTTTGAAATTACTGTATTTGATAAATCTCTTCTGCAGTAATTAAATAATAAATTCACATTGCGTTCAAGGTGCCTTTGAAGCTTACAAAAAAATAAGGGAATTGGATATAAAACAAATAATTCCCAGATATTAAAAGGACTCAAAAAAACAAAGAGCGATTCCATTTTCAGGAGCTAGCATCAATTCGGCGCAAGTTTAGTCCGCCCACCAAGTTAGTGTCAAATTCTGATGAGATGAAGTCGAAACGCAAGTTTCAGTTCCATCCATCCTTAATTTAGTTATAGGTTTTGTGTTCTCAACTCGCAATGATTGTTTCAAACAATTTTATCCGTAGCGCAGAAAAAAATAGTTTTCACCTAAATTTTTCATCACTAAGAAGAAATATAGCAGGCCCAGTCCATTTAAATCCCTATATGTTGAATTCATGTAGCCTTTATATTTTCAACAAAATTGTTTGAAATGACATTATCAAAAACTTTGCTGAAGGCACCATGTCTCTTAATATTTTTGAAAAATTAATTCACCATAATTACCTCTATGAGAGTTAATCACTAAAATTTCTATATCAAAGCAGGCGCTGTTTTATGTTGATAACTTCCCGAAGTTGTCAAACCTTCAAAGTCAAGAATTATTATATTAGGTGATCTTGAACGTTGAAAATTTTTTAGATCATTTATCCCACTTTAAAAGATCGCAATTTTTGACTTCATTGACATATTATACAAGAAAATAATCTATAGAGGTTTGAAAACTGTTCTATGTTGATCCTTCTTGTTTGTAGACTGGAATGACATCTGTTAGACTACTTATGTTTTTGAGTTTTCAATAATTTATCAAACTCATATTAAATTTTAGCATTTTTTCAAAAAATTTGCGATTTCCATCAAAACCCCCTCCAAACCAAATTTCTGGCTACGCCACTGCTTCGTTAAAAGTTTAATAACTTCTTTTAACACAGCTGGATGGACTAGCAGTCTTCGACAAAGTTGTTGACAATTAATTTATATTTATTATTTTCACTTACAGTGATAATTCGATGCATACAGTGCCACATAAATGTGAGTTAGTGTGTTTTCTCCATGTAAATTGTTGAAAAACTTTAGGCGCGTTGGTCCGGTAGCTAAACATGTCCGATTTGCTTCAAATTTAAAGCAAGAAATCCTGGTGGGACTAGAAATCGACTCAGGGGTAGGCCGATTGAGTTTTCAAAAATTCATTATTTTTCTGGGCACTCTAGTGAACACGATATTATCGCAACATCCTGTGAATTGCTTAAATGGTGTTCGATCAAGGGTTGATCAAACAAGAATGTATGTAAATCGGTCAAACTTTTTATTGAAGAATCAAATCACATTTCTTTTGAAAGCTCCCCTCACACAAACGAAAAAATATTCACTCAAGCTTCTTGTTAGTTGATGTGAATTGCCGGGCCTTTCGTTTGACTCCTTCCATCAAGTTTTGCATAGGCTCTTTGGTCGCTCTCCTTGCCGCAGGACTCCAGTTTGCCTTGAACTGCATCTCGCTGGCAACTGTCTTTCACGTCCTCTTGAGGGTCTGCATGACGATTACCCGATATTTTCTGGCGAGCTGGGAGGGTTTATGTTTTTGGGCACCACCTGGACGCTGTTCCGAACATTCCACTCCATCGTCTTTTGTAAAGGCAAGAAGCCAAATCCAAGCAATTTTGTTCCTTGAGGAAAGGCATCATATGTTCTTCCAGGTACCCAGGCCTAGAGGCCGTGTGGCATCCGGCGGGTTGAAGTTTCTCAACCAAGAATTGATCCACTGGGCCGAGGACTGAATGGCTGGCAGTACTAAATATGCCAGTCTCGCATGGAGTGTCGTGGGTCTCACCCTTGCTGTGTTACGCAATTCTCTGACACAGTGGACGTTTGGCTATTCGCAAATCGTGTGATTCAAATGATGGTCATGTCCCTAATACATACCCATTTCGGAGTTTGTTATAGGCGATTATAAGCCAACGTGTTTGGTATCTTCTAGTTGCTGTACAACAAGTGCTGATGATGAGATGTGTAGTGCTATAATCGAGTATGGTTAGAGTAGCACAAATTAATCTTCAGCATAAACGTACAACTATGAATCTGTCCCGCCTTGTGCAAGAAGGAAGAGCTTCCATAGCTTTGGTTCAAGAACCGTATTTCCATAAAGGAAACTTCTATGTTGGAAAGCTATTTAACCCCGTCTTCGTAGCTTTCAACAAAAATGGCACGACAAATGTCTCGTGCATGTATACTTGCGAATAATGCTATTGATGCATGTCTTATATCCGACCTCACAAACCGCGATATTTGTGCTGTCACGGTCACTGTTGATACGAAATACGTCTATTGTTCGGCATATTTACCGCATAATGAACCATCACCTTCTAATGATTTCAAAAGGGTTGTATCAAAATGTGTCTGAAATGGGTTTCCCCTCATAATCGGTAGTGATGAAAATGCCCACCACATAATATGGGGCAGCTTAGATATCAATTTGAGAGGCACCGATTTAATGGAATACTTAAGTAGTACAAATCTGCACATTCTTAATGCAGGAAACCGCCCAACATTTGCACGAGCTGGAAGAGAAGAGGTGTTGGATGTAACTCTCTACTCTGACGGTAATACGCACGAGTTGGCAAACTGGCTCGTACCAAACGCGCTCGTACCGGCGTTATCTGATCATAAGTCTTTGATCATTTAAGCGTTTCACTAGATATCGTCATATTTCGTAATCTCAAATTCACGAACTGGGATCTCTACGAAGAGAGCTTGGGGACTAGGTTTAAGGGGTATCTCCACGTGGCTTGGATGAGGTTGTAGATAAAACCAACTCACTCATGTTATGTACAAGAGCTTGGAATCGCAGACGCAGAGACGGGTCGGAAACCCTTAAGTTGGCTCGTAAAACATACAGAAATGCCCTTCGATCCTCTGAGCGAAGTCGTTGGGAAAGCCTCTGCACAAATGTCTCAACGAGACTAGCAGATTGAACAAGTTATTTTCGAAATCGAAAATTTTTCATGTCAGTTCGATTAGAACTGCTAATGGTGAATACTTGTCTGACGAAGATATAGTACTCAGCTTTCTTTTTGACACACACTTTCCAGGCTGTACGAAGCCATCACTGATGACTGCCCTTTAGTTCTTTTCAGGTAGCTCTGATTCTTGGGCATTTGCTCATAGTATTGTGATGCCCGAATTTATCAAATGGGCGATTGAATGTTTTGCTCCGTATAAGTCTTCGGGAAAAGATGGAATTATACACTTCAAGCATACTTTGAAAAAGGTTCTTATTTGTAGTCTTGCAACAGGATACATTCCATTAGCGTGGCGGGAAATAACTGGAAAATTCATTCCCAAAGGTGGCAACGTCACTTATAAGGAGGCAAAGAGTTTTAGACCGTTCACTCTGACCTCCTTCTTTCCCCAATCAGTGGAACGTTTAATCGACCACTACATTCGAGATGTTAGCTTGTACGAGCACCCGCTGCATGCAATGCAACATGCATATCAGCGGGTGAAATCTACTACCACCCTGTTACAACATTGAAAAAGCTTTTTCACATAAGCAATAAAGTTTAAGATTTTTACTCGATATTGAAGGTGCTTTTGATAACGTGTCTTTCGAAGCCATTTTGGAAGCAGCTCGAGGTCATATAATGCATCACGAACCAGATACACGCAATGCTTAGTAACCGACATCTGTGGTCATCGTTAAAACTAGTAGACATAAGAAAACTGGGAGTCTGCGGATGTCATCAAGGTGGTGTGATGTAACCACTTCTATGGAACCTCGTCGCCGATTCCTTGTTGAAGAAACTTAATGAGCTTGGTTTCCGACATACGGTTTCGCCGATGATTATCATTTAATGATCACTGGTATTTTCATTAACACACTTGTTGATATGATGTGTTGTTGAGCAATGGTGTCTTCATGTTGGATTATCAGTAAATCTAAATAAAACATCAATGATGCTTTTCATGCAACGAAGAATTACAACCGGAGCTCGTCCGTTGCAGTTCTTTGACTGTGAAATTATTGTCGCAGATCAAGCTAAGTTCGTTGGAATTATTCTTGACTCAATACTTAATTGGACAGCTTACATCGATTCCAGAAAAGAAAGCTTGCATGGCCTTCGGTCAATGGAGACGGGCTTTCGGCAAATCTGGGGACTCAAACCCAAGTATATTCAGTAGATCTACACAACACTTTGTAAGACCAATACTTGTATCGATTTTGTTGGTTATATTCGGCAAATTTGAGACTAAGAGAAACGAAAGCGTCGGCGGTAAAACGTGATGATGAGTTATGTTCTACCATAGACCATGCGGTAGCCTTGGGTGCAACGCCCAACTCCTACTTAGCAGAAGGCAAAGAATGATGAGCCTGCCTAGTGCTAGTTTTCCGTTTTAAGTGCAAAACTCTTTCGCTCTAGAATAACTATCCGTCTTTCAATTTCATTGCTTCCTTTTCTCTTAGTCTCAAATTTGCCGAAAATAACCAATAAAATCGATACAGTAGAACCTTGCGGCAATTAAAACAGTAACAATTTTACACTTTGGGTAATATGAGATAATATCCGGCGTACTGGTGGAACGAAAGGCTAAGCATTCTCCGGGCTACTTGCCTAAAAGCCAGCGTTTAAAGAGCAAGATGTGAGGCAGTTAGAGAAGCGTGTAAGGTAACATTTCGGGCGGCCAGGAAACGTGAGATAGTGCTAAGCAAGTCCACCTGCTACAAGGAGCTGTGCAGAGAAGTAGACGCTAACTCCTGGGGCAATGCTTACCGTGTCGTTATGGCCAGGATCAAGAGTCCAATGACGCCAGTCGAAATGTACGCCGACAAACTGAAAATTATTGTGGAGGGAAGGAAGCACGACCCAACCGCATGGACGCCTACACCGTACGCTGATGCAGATGGTGGAAATGCAGGTGACAATCGAGTTTCCAACGACGAACTCCTTATAGTGGTAAAAGGGCTGAAAGCGAAGAAAGCTCCCGGACCGGATGGTATCCCCAACGTGGCACTGAAGACAGCGATCCTGGCGTTTCCGGACATGTTCAGGATAGTCCTACAGAAATACCTGGACGATGGCTACTTCCCGGATAGATGGAAGATCCAGAAGCTGGTGTTGCTGCCAAAACCAGGGAAACCATCAGGAGATCCAGCATCGTATCGGTCTATATGCCTGCTGGATGAGAACGGACTATCGCAGAGACAGTTCGGGTTCCGGAAAGTGAAGAACGCGTTCAACAGTGTTAGCTGGGGGGCCATCGCCGTAGCGTTGCATAGAATGCGGGTTCCGGACTATCAGTGCAAGGTTCTGAAAAGTTACTTTCAGAACCGAGTACTGGTCTACGATACGAACATGGGGCAGAGGTCGATTAGGGCCACGGCGGGAGTACCTCAGGGCTCCATACTCGGCCCAACGCTCTGGAATATTATGTACAACGGAGTGTTAGCACTGGAACTGCCCAGGGGAGTGGAGATCGACGGCTTTGCAGATGATGTTGTCCTGACGATAACGGGCGAGACCATTGAGGAGGTGGAGATGCTGATGGCAGAGACAATAGGCATCGTGGAAACCTGGATGGTTAACGTTAAGTTGCAGCTGGCTCACCACAAGACCGAAGTAGTGCTGGTCAGCAACCGTAACCAAATCCAGCGTATCCAGATCAGCGTCGGAGGACAATCCATTCCATCGATGCGCGCACTGAAGCACCTGGGTGTGATGGTTGACGATCGGTTGAATTACATCAGCCATGTCGACTATGTATGTGAGAAGGCTGCGAGGACAACTAGCGTATTTGCAAGGATCATGCCGAATCACGGAGTAGCAAGAGGCAGCACGAGACGTCTCCTGGCGGGTGTCTCATCCTCAATACTGAGATATGGCGTACCGGCCACGGCTGCTGCGCTGAACTCAAAGCTTCAATTGCCGGGATGATTCCCATCTGAATCACTCTGGCTGAGGACGTAGAATGCTACCAGCGGAGAAATGAACGTAATGCAAGGAGACTGGTTCGAGTTGACTCGTTGGCTAAGTGTCAGCAAGAGTGGGATAACGCAGAGAATAGAAGATGGACCTACCGGCTGTATGTGTACTTGGGTACATAGGAAGCATGTGAACTTCCATCTGGCTCAGTTTTTGTCCGGGCATGGATGCTTCCGGAAATACCTACATCGGTTTGGACACGCTTCGTCACCCCTTTGCCAGGAGTGTGTGAACGTGCAAGAGACACCGGAACACGTGGTCTTCGAATGCCCCAGAGTTGAAGAAGTCCGAAGGGGTATGCCTTATATAACAGTGGACAATATCGTCGAAGAGATGTGTCACGATGAGCATATCTGGGACGCTGTCAACAGAGTTGTTACGAGTATACTCTCCGAGCTGCAAGGGAAGTGACGAAGGTACTAACAAAGTAACGACATTGGTTAGAACGCCGCAGTGGAACCACAAATAGGGTTTCGGAAGAAATTTCGCCACCGGGAAACTCACCGACGGTGTAGACTGGGTCCACCGCCGGGGACCAGTTGAGTAGGGCTCGGGTCGTCTGGGCGCCAGAGAACCGAACGTCAGGCTTCGCCGAAGCGACCTAGACATTCTACCGGGTGGCTCGTGAGTAGGCTAGGTCCACCACCGGGGATTAGACCGAGTAGACCGCGTAGAATAGCCAGAAGTGGGTCGTTGGGGCGCCAGTGAACCGGAAGCTACGCTCCACCCGCAATCGCTGGATGGACCTCAGCACCTGCTGGCTGACCGTTGAATAGGCTAGGTCCACCGCCGGGGACTAGACCGAGTGGCTCACAGAAACGTACATCGGTATCGGGAGCGGTCTACCGCCGGGGAATTCACGATAGGGTAGATTCGGCGCCGGGAACTACCCGACAGAACAGTGACGAAAAGGGGAGCTAATTGGCTCACGAAACAAACACCGGTAACGAAAGAAATTCCCTTGTCGGGGAACTCTCAATCGGAATAGGATAAGCGGTAAAGCAGGGAGCTGAAAAGTTCAAGAAAGCGGGTATCTGTGTCGGGGGAAATTCCTCCGTCGGGGAACTATTGGTCGGAGTAGGATGAGTTCACCGTTGAGCACTATCCAAGCGGATCGTGATAAGGCCGGGAGCTGAATGTCTCACGGAAACATGGCTCACCACCAGGACGAGAACTAAACGGTGACGTAATGGAGACAAGAAGCAGAAGAGGAAACGAGAGTTAAATTAAAGTTCATAGGTCGTGCCATTCCATGAACCAAGCGAGGCTAAAAAAAAGCCAGGTCTTCAGTGAATGTCATCCAACTGGTTGTGGCAAGCGAATCAACATCAATCCTCTGGAACAGTAGTCCGACCTGGTTCCCAGCAGTAAAGACGGGAAGAAACAAGTCATTCTGTTAGTTGAGCATGAGGGTGGCTAGCGCCTACAGGTCCATATCGTTGAAAGCGGCCTGTGCTATAGGAGCAGAGACACCAGAGAAGTCCGACGAAGAACGCAGATTGACACCATGTCAATGTCTGAACATGGCTGCTACAGGACGGAGTGCATAGACGTTGAAGAGATACACGAAGCACGTGTTTTTTTTATTGCCCACGGTTCGATTCAATGCGAAGCGAAATGCTATCAACAGGATAGACACCAGCCCAGATAACACTGACTCACTGACTGATAGAGCAGCAGAAAGAGGTGCGACGAAAGCGCAACGAACCCCCCCCCCCCCCTCCCCACGAAGTAATACGATGACGTAGTTCCGAGGGGAAGAAGGGCGTAAAAAGGAATGTTTTTAGTGGTTAGGCACGAACGTGAGTCGTGAGTCCCACACAGTGCCAATACACTACAGGCCAGGCTTTTGAAGCTTTTTTAACTTTACTATAAAAAAACACATACGCACAAACAGTTGCAGAATTCAAACATCTTTACTATTCCCAGAATGTTAAATATGGATTTATACTTATCATGAAAGCAGAGTGCAATATTCAAACCTCGATTCGAAGTAAACTAAATTTGGTTCCCTTGGGGGTAAAGAGGAAAATATTTTATGCTCATCTGCTAACTGAGCAATTTATTTCCGTTGCTCCACCAGACTATGATGAGGTAATAACAGAGCATCTCATAAAGGTTTGCTCTGTCACAAGCTAGAGGATTCAGCAATGAGAGAATGTGGTTTCTCTCTGTTCTCTTGGTTACTAGCAGAGGTGGGTAAGAAAACCAACCGGTACGTATATTCACCGGTACGGTTGTCAAAATCTCAACACGTGTAAACGAGTGATACACATCGTATTCGGTTTTGATTTCATTTACACGGTAAACGAAGTCAAAACCTCCACCGGGTCTCAGTTTCTAAAACCAAACCGAGTCACTCAGCACCGCTTATATGTGTGCACGAGTTTCTACTCGTGTTGATGTATTTTTAGGAGCGGTTTCGGTTCGGCTTTAGAAAACCGAACCTGGTTTTTTCTATACACGGTGCTGCGGTTAAAAGAAGAAGCAGTAAATTCGTATGCAGTGCTGCCGAATAGACAACTGAATTGAGTTCAATTAGTTGTTGAGAGTCGATGGGGCCATATCGAAATAGCTGGTTCTGAGCAGTTGTTAACAGTTCAACATTTGATGTTTGTTTCAATGCTGAAAAACAAGATGGCGTACACTAAACTAAAAACCGTTACCGTTGGCGAATAATTGCATGGAAAGATGCGAGAAATGTAAATATATTTGATTCAGCGAAATTGTCTAGAGCATATAAATTGACGTTAATGTCGAAATGTTTAAACTGAAATTAATGAAAACAATGAAATCAGCGAAGTCAATGAAATAACAAAAACAAAAAATCCATTAAATTTTTTGAAATCAATAGCTTCACATTCATTCAAAGAGGTCTGTTGTATTTATATCGCCAATAGTCGTATCAATGAAATCTAATCCATGTCTGGTTGTGCTGGTTAGGCGATTCTCGAATAATCTCGAGCATATAGTCGCATTACGTATACACAGGGCCGTCGAGAGCCGCGCCGGGCCCCAGGGTTTGAAGTACTCGCGGGCCCTACCATGTATGACTTCTTATTTCAATATCGATTAGAGAAATTATACGGATGTAACCGTTTCAATTAAACTATTTTTTTAAATTGTTTATTTGACATGATTCAATGCGTTAGCTTGACAGAGTCGTCAGTATTTTAAACATGTAATACATGGAAAAAATGAAATTAATAAAGGAATATTTGTGGCTGGCCCATCAGAATGGCTTACGTCCTACTTGCCATTGCAATTGGAATCCTTTTTTGCGGCGTTGCCATACAGTCCATATTTCCATCGTTCATGCTCCCTTGACGCACGTTAATGCTACCATCGTTAATGCTGCCCAGAATCTGAGCTTAGAAAAATTGACATCCATGCGTGAACTTAAAGGAGAAACAAGATTCAATTCATGCCCGCCGCGATGAATCGAATGTTTGGTTTGTTTCCCTCGTCCTTCGATTTTTCGGTACAACGCATTCATGTTCGCATATGTTCGGTTTCAGGAGCAAACTGAATCTTGTTTCTATGATAGCTCTGAGAGGGATTATCAAGCAAAAGAGCACCAGATATGGATTACGCAGTTCAGTTATGCTCGAAAATGTAAAAGAACTTCTGCCTTCAAACTGTCCACATAATAACAAATAAATGCTTTGGTTTGTGAATGAAATATTTCCTCTGCAGTCAACCATTCGATTCTTCATAAAATTTCAGTTAGTTTAGAAGTGAATGAATGAGGGAAGCGTTGAAACTGAATATTGTTTCAGCAATTTATCAGAAATAAGCAACTAAATGTGCAATTTCGCACCACTGATGCTGCCTTGTTTCTTGTTGTTGGTACATACTGTTGATTTTGAGATACTGGATTCAGCTATTGCAGTTGTCACTATGACCTGAACGAATTTTCTTTATCGGTTTCTGAACATGGTAAAATCGGTTTTGGAATCAGTTGTTACACTTGCGCTAAATTCCCATATTTTTCTTCATCAAATGTGTACACTGGAACCTCCATTTACGAACCAAGCCAAGGGTTCGTAAATTGAATTAGTTCGTAAAAAAAGTGTTCGTTTTTTTGGGATTTAGATTGTAAAAAAAGTTCGCTTTACATTCTTACTAAAACGCATTGGTTGAGCGACATTATCGATAACCCTAACAAAATTGGTATTTCCGAAACGGGCTTGACAAGTACATGATGAAAATGGATATTTGGTACCTTTTTGAAATCCAGGATGGAGACGTCCGATTGAACAATAATCTCGATAACCCTAAACATTTGGGAATTTTTGAAACGTGCTTGAAGAGTAGATGATAGAAATGGTAGCTTGGAGCTATTTCGAACAATTTCTGTATAAGCTATGAGGGTATTTTTAGGCGGGTTTGACGAATAAATGAGCGATGCCCTTTTGGGGGCCTTCTGGTTTATAAAATTTTCTATAATCATATCATCCGCATCACAAATCACTATATCTATATCTATTCTATGATTATTTTATTTCGAAAATGTCAATATTTCAGGTTATACAGATATCTTAACTGGAATTCGCTATCTTAGTTTTCAAAATGGCTTCATACATTGATTTTCGTCATCTATTCGTCAACCCGATCAATCTAGAATATTCCCAGTTGGGAGTTTCTCTTGACTGCCTTGGGTTAATGGTTAGTGGTAGATTAGTTTGAGGTCTGATCTTGATGATATAAATCGGCTAGGCTCTGCACTGCCACCATACTCGATACTTTCCATCTTTGTATGTGGTAGTAGCGATATCTTGGTCAGGCGGGAGGAGTCTTGCTTGTTATTGTTGAAAATTGCGGATATTGGGTTCAATTCCCGATGCCATCAAGCATCTTCCCGGGATGGAAATTTGCTTGATGGACTCTGGTTGTTTGCGAAATATTTGAAGCCTATCTGGTTGCGGTCTTTTGAAGGAAAATATATGTCTGAACTGTTAACCAGTCCGTATTTGTTTTGTTCACTGGTTTAGTCATGTGTAAAAATATCAATTATCTATTAGATAAATCGTCCAGCTCACACCTTTGTAGGGGTATGAGGTGAGACCATCATCATCATCATCCCATTCCGAAAATATGAAAGTTTTATTAGTAACAGCTAAGAATATGTTAAATTGTATACAACTTCATACTGTACTGTGCGTATTTAACCATTTTTTTGAACACTTTTAAAAACACTTGCGATAAATGAAACAAGAATGGTTCAATTGCACTGTTAAATGAATCTAACAAGGTTACGTTCACGTACTTCAGAAAACCATTGGAGCGACTGGAACGTAGTTGATTGTGGTATATTTGCAGTGCCAACAGAAACAAAAAACTTCAACAATTATATTAAAATAAATTAAATTCATTTAAAAACGCGGGCCCCCAAAACAGACCCGGGCCCCAGGGTAGTTGCCCCCCCTGACCCCCCCCCCCCCCTCTCGTCGGGCCTGCGTATACATATATCCTTATTATTACTGTATGGCGCATCGAATTGATACATATATCCTTGCACAGAGGCAATTGCGTGTATGTGTGTGTTATTCACATATGGTAAGCAACTCAGACGCAAGTGGGGGAAACTCACTGTTAAACGATTAGGTCCTTATTTACTGATTACTGGTAAACATATTTCGATTATTGTTGCTGTTACTGCACATCGCTTTGACATATTATGGAGGTCCTCTAGAAGGTTTGGTCGCGAACATTCGAGTTAAGAGAAAACTACCACTCAATTATTCAATTACTAAAAAAAACTTAATTTATTGAGAACAGCAACCAACTAACGAATAGCAAAAATACTTTAATAAGCCGCCGTTGGAAACTAAGTTTCTTTAAGGAATAAATATTTCCGGCGATATCAGTCGATGTGTGTATACAAATCTACTGCAGAACAATCAAATTTAAAAAAAAAATTGCGCGAACATTAATCTGAAAAAAATATTCACATTGTAATCAATTACGAAATTGTCCGTCTCATTACAACAAAACATATAAAACGTCCTTCAATCATTAATCTGGATATTGGTCCATACTGTAACCATGCTAGGCCATAATTTTTAATATAATTCCACCATTTTGAATTTCTAATTTACGACACAATTCAAGTTTCGTTTCCTTGGAATTATATTCCTATTTAAATATGCATGCTTTTAAATACTAAATCGTCGTGAAAATAACACCATATTGGGATGCAAATAGGCGACGAATAACAATTTTAAATCTCTAGACAACTTTTTGATACCAAAAATACCCTTGTTTCAGGATTTTTACCATTAAAACGTTATTAAATGCCAGTAGTATTGAATATAGCTCGCCATATCATATTTTAAATGACGGCAGGCATCAATTTGCGATCTTTTAACATATTTCCTATATTAAAAATTTCCATGTCGCATGATTCTAGATGACAGAATATCTTGAATATACCGCCATCTTAAATTTTGATCTGCTATCTTAGATATAAAAATAGGGGAGACTATTAAATTTCCTTTTACTTTCGATTTTTGGGGAATTTCCTATACCAAACATACTCATATTGCAAACTTCCTGATGATAAATCATTATGAAAATGTCGCAATATTGAGTTAAGGAATGCCATTTATGACAACGAATTTATTTTATTTGAACAGAAGATACCTTATATTATACCCGAAAGAAATTTGTTTATAATTCGTAATAAAAATACTAGCAGCACTAGCTTAGCCGATAAACATCAACCCGAATACACAACCACAACACAACCGATGTTTGGTTTCGTTATTCTCGTGTTTCCTTCCCATACTCGTGCACCGGTAAACGAAAATCAAAACCAAACCGCGGTGCTGTGTAAACGAAACTCGGTTTGGTTTTCGTGTCTCGTTGAAACAACCAACGGTAAGACCGCACACAATGTAAAGGAAACATAAACACTTGTGAAAATTTGGTTTACCGTACCGGTACTCAACCGGTATTTTCCCACCTCTGGTTACTAGGCAAAAAATGTGCACTAAAATAAAACTCATGTTATAGAGGGTAAAACATTTCTCTATCTCTTTGTTGCAAAGATGAGCAAAATGGAGCCTGGTTGTAGTACTATTGAAGAAAATTAAAACAAGCTGTATTAAAATTTTTCGTAGTTACGACCATTGCCACGAAGCGCACTTTTTTTTCGCAGAGGTTTGTGTTGAACCCTCTCCCAAGTGAACGCTCAACTGATTTCAAAAATGTAAAACAATATTGAAGAAAAAAGTATTGTGTATTTGAACGGGTCGATTTTCCATTGATTTTTTTTTTCTTAAAAAAACATGAAGTTTTATAGTGTTCAAAATTTTAAACAAAGCGAAAATTTTTGGATGAAAAATGAACCTGAATGCACGAGAATGTAAATACGAAGAATTTGAAATCATAATTATGAAAATCGGTAAAGTAGGTGTTTTGAGATATCACGTTCACCGTTCAAGGAACTCCATGCCAAGTTAATCGCTTTCAAAGTTTTGTGTTAAATTCATTCGTGCATAGAACAAGCGTGCTGTAAACGGCTGTAGTTTGAAATCTAGTGCTCCAATCTGGAAGAAATTTCATACCGATATTTCCAAAAGTGTGTACTTTCAGAATATGCAAATTTTCAATTTTTGAAGTCGCAGCATGCTATATAGCCTTTTAATCAATTACCCTCTTATTATGTGAACGGTTTGATGAAATCCCAGGTTATGCGTTTATGGCAAAAGGAATGTTTAAATACTCAACCTTATAATGAACAAAAGTACTGTAACTGCTTGGAGTTCATCTTTACGTAAATCGAGAAAATAATCCACAATTCCTTGTAGATTAAGAATAGGGTGTTGCAATTTGACACACAAAAAATTATTCACGAAGGATCCTCATCCAACCTGCCAGTAAGCTAAATAATAGATGAATAGCTAAATAAATAAATTATTGTTGTTGGAATTTTCAAAGACGGCTGCGTTGTTTCACTTTTGTATGAGCTAAAAAATAAGTAATGAAAAAAAACTTTGAAACATGTAAGAATATCTTATTGTCTCATACCAGGGCCATGGTATATCTGGCTACATTACCATACAATTTTGGGCATTGAATTGAATAGGCATTGGAATTCTCCCTTCTGTAGACGAACAAGCCGGAATATTAAAAATCGCCCCTTGACATGAAAACATCTAGACAAATCTATTCTTTTCATCTGATTTCATGTTCTTCTCTGAATAGAAATTACAATATTTTGTATTATGCTGAAGAACGAGCAGGTACTTTCATCATCGCTTGTTATTTCTACTTTATGCAGGGACAGCAAGAGTAAGGTACGTTATAAAACGCTCGTTCCATCCAGTGGCGTAGTAGCGGGGGGGGGGGTTTGGGGACGAAACCCCCCCCCCCCCCCCCCGAAATATTTTGGAGAAATTTGAAAAAATTGAATATGTTAAATAAAAAAATGCCTAATATTTTAAATGAAACTCTCAAAGTTTCCTTTGCAAAAGTTATTTTGTGAAAATATTTCCTTGTAGTGAAAATTGGCTGCAGACTCGACACCTACCTGTCGGCACGTTGTGGAGGCTAGCTCAACCGCCAAGGACTATAACGAGTAGATCGCGGCGAAGCGAGGAGCTAGGAGTTTAATGGTTCACGAAATGGATATCGGTACCGAGAGAAATTTCGTCACAATTTGTAGTCCTTGACTGACGGCGAACATGGAATGGAGAGTGTAAGAGAAGTATCTCCATAGATACCACCAGGCGATTCGCTATCGCATCGGCCAATGGAACCCTGCTGCAGCACGAAGAAGGACGGGCGACAAGCTAAAGTGGAAGACGAAAGCCTTTAACGAAAACCTCTTTGTTGAGTTACTTCGGCGAACAAGGGAATCAAGTACGTTGATACGGCTAACAAGAAGGATTGTGACGGCTTGTGACGTTACAATGTCACGAAAACTAGGGCGATGCAGTAGACGGCGTGCAGCTTACTGGTTACTCAGTACGTTACACGCTGCTTGTCTTAGAGCCATAAGGCGGACTCAGCGCGCAAGATGGAGAGTGAGAAAGGAGTGCAAGCGACATATCTAGAAGGTAGGGACTCTTTAAAACGGAAGATGAAGCTTAGCAAGCCAATTGCCATAAGTAGTTGTGCTGAGAAATAAACGCCAATCCTTGGGGGACGCGTACTGAGTCATCATGACGAAGACGAGGGTCCGTCGACACCAGCTGAAATATGCCCGTGTAAGCTAAAGATAATCGTTGAGGGTCTCTTCCCGAATCACGATTCAACTACCTGGTCACCGACACCGTACGGCGAAGAAGAAGGAGGTAACACAGTCGAGTGGCAAGTGACTAACGACGAGCTCAAAGACGTGTCGATGTGACTAAAATCAAAGAAACCTCCCGGTCCGGATGGAATACCAACCGTGGCGCTGAAAGCTGCGATCCTGGCATATCCGGACATGTTCAGGATGCTACTGCTGAAGTCTTTAGATGATGGTAATCCCCGAAATGAGGAAGGTGCAGAAACTGATGTTGCTGCCAAAGTCAGGGAAGTCACAGGGCCATCCAGCCTCGAATAGACCAATGCCGCAGCGTGGCATAAAAGAATGAGCCAGATCCTGAAGAGCTACTTCCAGAGTAGATGTACCAGCTGAACAAAAGGGCAGAAGGCAATGCGTGTCGCAGCGGACGCTACTCAGGGCTCCGTTCTCTGCCCAACACTTTGGAATGGGATGTACGATGCACTGATAATATAATTTCGTGAATATAATGAATCATGCAATGCACGAATTCATTCGTCGTTTTCTGCAACTAAGTATTTTCTAGCATTGTAAATAGTAAGTTTTGTTCATTTCATTTTACACATTTAATGTACACTGCACGAATGTTATCGTTGATAACGACATTATTTTTCGAGAATGAAATGAAATGTTTTGTTTATTTTAATAAACGTTTATGTATATTACAAACGATTTCGTTGGTCGCATTCGATCTTTTAGGATCGATATTTGACAGCGCCGATATTGCTCCGGTAGAGAAAAACTCAAAATTATTCATACAAAATCAACGAGCAGTTCGCGACGGCTCAACTGATGCTGTACTGCTCCAGATTCTGAATCAACTGGAAGCGAAAGAGGTTCAGAAAATCTTCCTGCAACTGGCGGACACGGATACGACTACTAAATAGTCAGACAACAACAATTATCTGACGAATACCAACAATAGCTCCATATTGCTCTTTTGACGTGGACGGTTTGACGAATGGTGTTCGTAAATATTATAAAGATATTCGTATATAACAGCGAACGACTCGTTTGCTGAATGAAGCTGTTTCGTAATAAGCCAACGAAAGTCATTTTGTGGTTCTCACGAAAAACTCGTATTAAAAAATAAAAGTGTTTCGATAGAACTCGTTGAAAATCGTTGGTTTCGTGGACGATGTGTCAATAACGGCGAGACACTTGAAGAAATGGAGGTGTCGATGACGGAGACAATAGATGCGATCGAGAGCTGGATGAACGGGTCAAGCTGCAAATAGCTCACTACAAGACGGATTTGTTGTTGGACAGCAACTACAAAGCGGTTCAGCGGATACAGATCACCATCGAAGGGCATGTGAATGCATCGAAGCGTGCACTGAAGCAATTGGGAGTGATAATCGACGACAGATTGAGCATAAACAACCATGTCAAATGTCGGGTCTTTGTCTAATGTTTCGTCATCGATACTGCGATATGGGGCTCCTGCTTGGGCGCTGAAAACCAAGTGAAACCGCGAAAAGCTGAACAGGACGCTTCGATTGCTTATCGTACGAGTTGCGATTGCGTATCGGAGGCAGTATGCCTTGACGCCGAGATGATCCCCATCTGCATTACCCTGACGGAGGATATAAAGTGCTACAATCAATGAAACGTCAGAAACTTGAGGAAGATGATGAGAATCGATTCGATGGCGACGTACCAGCAAGAATGGGATAATACGGAGAAAGGAAAGTGGACCTACCGACTCATCTAAACCTGTCGACGTGGGTCAATAGAAAGCACGGTGAGATGACCTTCCACCTGAAACAGCTCCTACCGAGCCACGGCTGCTTAAGGAGTATCTTCATCGGTGTGTGTACGCAACGTCAACACTGTGCCTGGAGTGTCTTTGAATGTCCGACGTTTGAAGTCTTTAAATGTCCGAGGAGAGTCTTTGAATGTCCGAGGTTTGAAGTGACGTGCAGGGAGCTACTTAAAACGGGAGGACCGGACATCAACCCGGATAATGTAGCCTACTGAATGACAAGCGACGTAGAGACGTGTAACGCAGTAAACAGAGTTATGATGTAGATAAGTGATTCTCAACCATTGCTGGGAGTCCGCGAAGAAAAATATAACAAATTGAAAATAACATATTGATAGCATACAAAATTGATGTTTATCTGTGGGGGTCCGCAGCAACCCAGTGTGATATCTAAGGGGTCCGTGGTACGAAAAAGGTTGAGAACCACTGATGTATATCATGACCGTCTTACAGCGGAATGGACATCGAACAACGGTTTCGGGAGAGCAATCACCGCCAGGGAACTCTCCGCACGTATAAGCTAGATCCACGCCGAGGACTGGTCGAATAGACTGCAACAGAGCAGCGAGTATGAGTCGTCGAAACACCAGCGAACCGGACGTCACGCTCCATGCGGATTCGCCAGACCGACCACGGCACCCCACCGGTTGTTCTGATAGAAAAATAGCAAAAACCAAAGAAGAATCGATATTGGGAAAACTTTTTTGGCCAGGGAACTCTCCGTTAGCGTAAGCTAGATTCACCGCTGGGGACTAGACTGAGTAGACAGCGACGAGACACCACTAGTCGCGAGTCATCGGCGCACCAGTGCATCGGATACCCTGCTTCACCAGAAACGCCGAACTAGCTTTAGCTCGATCTTGGGAGAACTTCTCTCGCCGTGGAATTCTCTGTCGGAGTAGGTCTGGTCCATCGTCGGGGACTAGACCGAGTTGTTCGCGAACAAATCGAGGACTGAATGGACCATCAAGGAAATAGTGCTAAATGGCCCAAGAAGAGAACTAAATGGCTTAAAGGAGTTGCGGTGCTAAATGGCACCGGTTACAGAGTCAAAGGGCTCAAGAAGTTGTGGTACTGAAACCAAATAGGAATCAGTATCGAGAGAACTTCTTTCGTCTGGGACCTCTCCGTCAGCTTACAGTCAAATTCACCGCCGGGAACGAGACCGCGTAGACCGCGACGATACACCACCAGTTACGCCGGGGCTCCATCAAACCGGATGCCCTACTCTACCGGAATCGCCGAACTGATCGCAGCACCTGGCTGGTTGGCTCGAACTTCTCTCGCCGGGGAACTTTTCGTTGGAGTAGGCTAGATCTATCGTCGGACACTAGACCGAGTAGTTCGCGAACCAGTTGGAAGCTCAACGAATGGCACAAGGGAACTGAAGGGCTCAGTAAATTAGACAGTCTGAAGTTTACCGCCCAGATTGCCCTCGTAGGGAAAGAGCATTTATTCTATACCAACAGCTAGCTTTCCTACCTTGACTACCCAAACCCGTTCCCTGAGTTGTTGGTTTTTGAACATTTTTTTCCTGCTCAGAATGTTTTTGAACATTTTTTCATATATATACAAAAAAAAATTCATATCCCCCCCCGAAAAATTTTCTTACTACGCCACTGGTTCCATCGCATTTTTCGTTTTTTTTTGTAAATGGAGCGGGCGTTTCGATGCTTTTGTTTATTTTCGCGAAAAAGACATATTTTCGCCTATGTACTGCAGTTAGGAGAAACTCTGTTTTCGGTTTATTATATTGTAACGAGAAGTAATTATCATTATTCGTGGCGATAAAAAACTGCACTGCTCATATTATGCCAAAATCATTGAATGAGAATTCTTATGTCTTGTTCTGAGTGATCAGCTCACAGTTCCAACTATTTGACATGTGTATTTTCATTCATAGCTAAAATGTTCTATTTGCATCCTTTGTCCTTTATAAATTTTTAGGTACAATCTATGAACCTGCATAAAAAAGAATCATCAAAATATTTTGTCACTCATATCAGGTAGAAAATTTATTTTCGCGATATTTACATATTAATTGCATTGATCCACTGAGGGCTAGATTACCCTGTATTCATCGCGAAATAATTTCGTAAGGGATCTCACCAAAAAACGAAATCGGGCCTATCATAATAATCGAATGACGATAGTGACGAAAAGTAGTAGAATCTCGCTGCTGGTCAGATTATAGCAATAAAGGGCTATTAAAACAATGTCTTTCGCCGATACTTCTTTTGTTTTATTGCTATTTTGATGCTCTGCAACAGAGCAGGCCACGAAGATCGGTCATCGCTGAAAGCGAAAAAAGCAGTTCTCAACAAACATATGATTAGGGCTCAAAAGCCAACTGTCAAAATTGACTTTGAGGAGAAATTCTGGAGAAAATATGAACAACCCAACCATAATACTTAATAGTCATCGAAAGAGAAAACTTTTCTCTATAGTGTGCTACCAACGGATGTGCTGGGCGAGTAACGGTTCGTCCGGAATTTTCCCTCAAAGTGAATTTTGACAGCTGGCTTTTGAACCCTAATCATATGTTTGTCGAGAGTTTTTCTACATCGTCTGAAAATCAATCAGCAGAACTCGTAAAATGTTCAGAATATACTGGTATATTTTTATATAGATTTAACAAAAGCTATTGGAAAACACTGTTATCTTCATTTACAGAGGTATCTGTGCTCATAGCTTTCTCTCTCGCCCATTAACTAAATAAATACCTATGAGACCTGATTTATAACATAATTTGTTAGGAAAATTATTCCATTATTTCATTTCATCCGGTACAGGGCGACAGTGGTGGACCACTCCAGTTAATCGATTCTGCCACGGGAAGGTACGAGATCATTGGCGTTGTCTCCTGGGGAAATGAGTGTGCCCAGCGCAATTACCCCGGAGTTTACGCCCGAGTTACCAAATTCGTTAGCTGGGCCAGAAGCAACAGCAAGGACGCCTGTTGGTGCCAGTGAGAGATGGTAGATTTTTTTGTTCTATATCACAGCGCATAGCCCTGAGCGGGCGAACCGAATTGTAACAATCACATCAAAGTGCTACCGTTTGGTTGTTGGCATGCTTCAAAAAAACTTTTTTTTTGTGATGTATGAGATAGAGAAGAAAAATGTGACAGATATGAGAATATATTTTAAACAGTCGTGTTGTCGAAAAAACATAAGACGTGTATTATGAACCTGCCAGTGTCAGTCCAAAGCAGCAACTTGAAACGATATTTCATCTAATGGCGATTTCGCTTGAACCTGAAACTGAGTCAGGTTCTAACCCCAACCGCTGTCAGTTCATACATTTTGACAGCAGTTGGGGTTAGGAACTGACTCAGTTTCGCCTCAAACGAAAACCACATAAGAAAGATAGAGCATACTACCACGTACCCAGTACTTGCAACGCTGGTTCGACAAAGCTACTGCTACAAAGAAGCAACTGAGATTAATGGATGAAAATTTGTATTAGATCGGTTCAACAGTTGAGTTTGCCAATTTATCGTGTGCTTAGAGATTGTTGGTCTTTAGGCATGTCTGCTAAAACACTTTGAAACACAAATATAACGCCATTTTGTTTTAGTAAATACACGTTGCTTACGTTCTAGATTATGGAGCGCTATATAAAAGAAGGATTGGGATCGTATTATGCAACAAATGAACCGGGTAAGCCTTTAAACACTGAGTAACAGCAATAGCTACCAATCGAATAATTATTCAATCAGAAGTACTTGATGCAAATGTATCGAATACAAATCGTTACGTTTCAATTTTATTAATAAATAAAACACTTGTAAAAATATTAATGTTTCTCTAATTGAAAGAAAATCGAAGAAAAAAAAATATTATAATACAATAATTATAATACTGAAAAAGAAGTCGTAGAAATTCTTTAGATCAGAACGTTTTAGGTGGCATGTTCATGTTGATATGCTCCAGGATGTAACTTGAATTAACCAGTTAGAACCTTTCCTAAAATACAGCTAGAGAACAATATTTATTCTTTCGGCCAATGTATCTATGTTGAAAAGCGGCAGCAATTCTCATTGGGGGACAAATCAGTTGAACTTAGCTACGGTAGAAATCGAAGCGAGTACCGTATTAATTTTCTTCCAGAATAGATCGTACTACCCGAGCAAAGTCCAACATCAAAATTACAGCAAATAGACAACATATTTTGATATCAAGCATCAAATTGAAATCTTATTTTGATATCAGTTTAAACTTTTTCAGATATGACATATTTTGATCTCATTTTGATGTGCTTATATTTTTAGAAAAAAAAATGTTTGTTTCTATTTCTTTGACAAACATCAAATTGATTACTTATTTTGTTATCAATGAAATATTTCACCATCTCAATTAGTTTTCAATTTGCTTTCACTGATAGCATAAATAGTTTTCTGTTTGTTGGCTACTCTTCCTTACAAAGAGAAAAATATTCAGATGAGCGATTAAAATTAACTTGCAACCGGGAGAAATTATGTAGCCGACATCATTAAAAAAGTGGGCCGAGATTGCTGCCTTGTGGTACGCCGAGCGTATTGACGAAGGAGTATGATTCATTGATTCTCAACTTCACAGATAGAGAGCGAGATGTGAGATTTTAACCCATTCATGCTCATTAGACCGGCAACAATTTTAACTTTTTTTTCGGAACACTGTTAAGGTGAAGATATGTGGAAGCCACGTTGCTAGGCACCGACTCGCTTGTTTACATTGAGAAAAACTGAAATTTGAAGTGAAAATTCAAACGCACAAATGAGAGTTTCCGAACATTTTCCTTTGGTCATCTGCATATTGGCAGAAAATTTGAAGTTTTGTTAGTAAACGATTAAAGTATCGCGAGTGTTTTTGCAGTGGTGTGTGAATAAAGTGCATTTGAAAAAGTGCAATGAAAAGGAGAAGAAGAAAAATAAGAGTGTTTCAAAAAGAAACCCCAAGTGAAGAGTGATGATATTTTCGCACAAAATAGGAGCTACAGATGGCATTCCGTCAAAAACTCGGATTGATTGTATAGGAAAATGTTCCAGCTTCCTTAAGTAGCAGTTTCGTGGCACACCAGCAAGGTTAGTGTGTTGAAAAACGTATTTTTATATTTGCTCATGTCAGATACATGGTTAGGCAGGGGAGAGGGGTGTGTGCAGCGTAGCAGTTATGTTGTGGCTCGCATGTATAATGTCCTTAAATCAAACGGTAATTGGATTCATATACCACTTGTCAAATGTGAGATTTTTTCAAAAACACTAATTAACTCACAAGAGTTTTCAAGTTTGTATGTGAAAATATATGAAAAACAGGCAATTGAACAATAAATTCAATACAAAATTCCAGTATCATTTTGTGCATCCCAAAGTCTGCAGATATATAGCTTAAGATGTAAGGAACAACATTGCAGAAGACTGCAATCCGATCCGATTTTGAAGTAAAAAGATATTCAAAGTTAAATAACTTTTTGGGGGAACCTCCAATCAATATGCGATCTTCAACATAGCTATTCGTTATAAAATAAGCTACGTGACCGTAAGTTTTGAGGTACGCAGAGTTACTGTGAAATTTTTTGTTGGAATTTAAATTTTTATTTCCAAGTTTTCATATATATTACTATAGACATTTGAAACCTCTTGTGGGTGAACTAGAGCTATCGGAAAAAGTTCATATTTTGCATATGATTATCATTACCAATTACCATTCGAATTAGCAGTGTTCCGAAAAAAAAATCAAAATTGTTACCGGTCTAATGCCCATATTTGTGGACAACAACGTATTTAAACAGCTATAACTTTTGATTGAGGCGACATTTGCTCACAAAAACAAGTAAGGCTCATTAATGTGATTGTTGTCTTTAATTTGAGTATTAACAGTTACAAGGATCAGCTCTAGAACTGAAGTTATTGCAATTAGTCTGATTGGATTCCGATGGAGCAGTGCTGCCAGGGACAGTTTACGTTGACGACCGAAAATGTTTTTTTCATTTATCTTCGTTATAGTGCAATATTAATGAAAACTGATAAAACTTATCAATTTAGACCGTCTTTGGCTACGTTTTCCACATAATTGCACTTTGTAATTATTCTAGGAGAATTGCATTGAGCATTAGAAGGTAAAAATTGACCAGCTTCTAGCACTGCCATGGAAGCACCTATCTTTATGAAAATAGGCTTTTCGTGTTTCTTGACCCCACCGTTTTCAAGGAAAAATAGTTTTGAAACCCTACATGCACTAGAAAAAAGTTGGGCATGAAAGGGTTAACCAATCCATACAATTGGAAGCCATATCAAATCGTTTGACCTTTGTCAACAGTAACGTGTGATTGACGCAATCGAAAGCTACTTTAAGGTCTGTATAAGCGGTTTTAATGTGTGAGCCGTCCTCCAAATCTATCTATCTGTATTTGTATTTGCATTTGTATTTGTATTTGTATTTGTATAAAAAAAAAGTCCAACTGACAATTTGTCTTAATGAACTATACTTAACTAAGGTAAACTAAACATAATTAAAATAATGACAATACACGACGACGAAACTGCGAAGAGTTCATGACGAAGTCAAAAATTTCAGCAAACTCGTTGAAGCGACGACTCATTGCTAAAATTGGACTATTTGTAGCGTAGTTGGTGCTGCGCATTTCAGAATGCAGTAGGGCTCGAGGGCGAAGAGAGCGGGTAGGCGCGTAGAGATTGATTTGCGCTAGTAGCTCCGGATCATCATATTCAGCCAGCAGAATCTTTGACACGAAGGTAGCTTGCGCTGCATGTCTCCGGCGTGTTAAAGTATTAAGTCCTAAAAGACGACAACGGTCCTCGTACGGTGGCAGGTTTAATGGATCGTTCCACGGCAATTCACGTAACGCATATCGTATGAATTTACGCTGGACTGCTTCGATCCTAAGGCTCAACGTAGCTTGATAAGGGCACCAAACGACGTTTGCAAATTCCAACTGCGAGCGCACCAATGAGCAATAAAGAGCCTTGAAACATAGAGGATCCCGAAATTCGTTGGATATTTTGAAAATAAATCCTAGCAATCGATTAGCTTTGTCGATGGTCGCTGAGACGTGATGAGTATACGTTAGCTTTTCATCAAGAACGACTCCTAGATCCTTCACGTGGTCAACGCGTTGTAGCTGAGTTCCTGCGATGTTATAGTTGAAGGTAAGCATATTTCTCGTTCGATAATAGCTGATGACAAAACATTTTGCAACGCTAAGGACCATCATGTTTCTTACACACCAGCTATAAAAGGTGTCAATAAGATGCTGTAGCTCACGGCAGTCGGCTTCATTCCGTATAACAAGAAAAAATTTTAATTTTAAGTCGTCGGCAAGAAACAGCTTTCCTCCACGGCTTAGAACGAAAACCGCATCGTTCACGAACAGTGAAAAAAGTAGTGGACCTAGCGTACTACCTTGAGGAACTCCGGAAGTGTTGAAAAAGGATTCTGAAACAATATCGCCAATTTGAACAACGACTTCACGGTGCACAAGGTAGGATCGAAGCCAATGGCAGAATCTAGTAGAACACCCTAGCTTATCAAGCTTTGTTATCAGTATCTCATGATTAACTCTATCAAAAGCTGCCTTTAGATCAGTGTAAATAGTATCCACCTGCAATTTCTTAGACATTTGTTCCGTGCAAAATGACGTAAAGCAGACGAGATTCGTCTCGACTGAACGTCCTGGGAAAAATCCGTGCTGGGATGCGCTAATGTAGTGTCGACAAGCAGAAAACAACGCTTCGTTGATAATTGATTCAAACACTTTAGATTCGACTCCTAGCGAAGTGATTCCGCGATAGTTCGCTATGTTGCGTTTGTCGCCTTTCTTGAATACCGGAAACATTACTGACATTTCCAATCCTCAGGAAACGTTTGCTGCTGAAGCGATAGGTTAAAAATATATGCAAGTGGTGTTACAAGTAAGTCCGAACATTTTTTCAATACAGTCGAAGGTATAGCACTGAGGCCAGGTGCATAAGATGACTTGGTTTTCCGGATTGCAGATATAACCATTTGTTCAGAGACAGTAAACACATCAAAATCAACAGCACAAGCAGGAACGTCACGAGAGGCATTTTGGAGTTCGATTGCGGTTGGCGAGTCAGTTGAAAAAACACTCGAGAAGAATCTGGCAAACAGCGTACATTTCGCCACAGTTGTCGTAGCTTCTTCGCCGTCGTAAAGCATCCTTGATGGAAGTCCAGTTTCTTTTCGCTTCGTGTTGACAAATGACCAAAAGCCCTTCGGGTTTCGGCGCAGATTATTCTGGATGCGGTGTACATAGCGTTTGTACAGAAGCTTGTTGTAACAACGATACTCATTACTGGCTAAAGTGAACATGCGCTTAGAAAGAGGATTCCGTCGATTTGTGTACGCACGTAGGGTTTTTGCTCGAGTACGTTTTAGCTTTCGAAGAGTGCTGTTTGACCAGGGCGGCTTGCTAGGAGGCTGACATTTAGGCACTGAGGTCTCAACACAGTTCAGTAGTAGTCGCTTGTAGATGGCAACTGCAGCATTAACACTCACTTGGGCATGCAGTACACTCCAATCAATTAGCGACAGAGAACTGCGCAGCTTTACAAAATCAGTTTTGCGAAAGTTGAGACGGTCGACAGAAAGAGTTTCTACATACTGAACTGATCGAATAGTGCCAATTGAGATTTCAAGCGCGGGATGAAAGTTGTCAAGTGGAACAATCACGCTGGATGGTTCATTGACGGAACATACAGGTATAATAGTTTCACTAACAAAGACGAGATCCAGAAAGCGTGATTGGTGGTTAGGAATCATGCTTACTTGACTTAGTCCGTTGAAAGCAAATCCATCCAGTAGCAAACGACTGGCGATGTTGGTTGTCGAAGCAATCGGGTCTGGGTAAGCGTATCCGTGTCGTGACGGCACCCAAATGAGCCCTGGGTGATTGAAATCACCAAGGACAATCATCACGTCATCCGCGCCAGCTTGTGAAGAAGCGTTATTCACAGCATCCATGTGAAGTTGCATGATATTGCAGTCGAGTCGCTTTTCAGGAGGAATATAGACAGCACCAATATAAAAGTTCATCGATGGAGTTGTAATTCTAATCCAAACAGCCTCAATACTGGTTAAATTGCCTACATCAATCTCACATGAGGCAAATGCGGTGGAAACAGCAATCAAAACTCCTCCTCCACGTCCGCGAATACTATTGCCACTATTTCGATCCGCACGGTATACGGTGTAAGCATCGCCGAAAAGCTGCACTGATGTTATCCGCGCATCGAGCCATGTTTCGGTGAAGACGCAAACATCGTAGTCACCGTCCACAGCAGCTAAATACACGTCATCAATTTTCGTCTTAAGCCCTCTCGCGTTCTGATAATAAATCCGCAAACCATCAGTGTCATGTGAGAGGTGTCGTGCCGCATACCAAGTTTCAGGACTGCGGGCTCGATGATCACTATCACCGCAAATAGCGTGGTGAGAGCAGGATGTACCGTTGTCAGGAAGGGGAACAAGCTGCGATGCGGAGGGAATGACTGCGTCATAACTGTTGTGTCCAGCGGCTGACTGCAACGGGAGGCATACTTGAAGGTGCGCAGTATCACGTGTAGCTTCGGAAGGACATATATTATTCAAATGTTTACCTGAGCGGACAGATGCGATGCGATCGAAATTATAATTTTGACATTGGAGGTTCGCTGGAGCGGTAGAGTCGATTGAGTTGTGTTCATCAGCAGACTGTAAGTGAAATTTACATTGAGGGTGTGCAGCATCTTGAAGTGCTTCGGAAGGACATATACCCTTCTTGGCTTTACCTGACACAGAAGAAGTTGCCGATTCGTCAGGCAGTCTGAGGTCGCCCACCGAGGAACATGAAGTTAGACAGACGAGTTTATCCGGGATAGCTTGGCGCTACTGTCCACCACCAGATGGATTCTTCTCCGCAGCAATCCTGATGATAGGCCGTTGAATTTTTGAATTGGTCACAAATTCACGAAAGTAGATGTTCTCCGGCCAAGAGTCTTTGGACAGAGCCTTATCTCTGCATGATTTGCTAACGCCAACTTTGAAGGTGATGAAGCTTAGAGATGAGAGATCCTTGTCCTTAGGAACTAGGCGAACTATTTTTGGTTGCATATCCTTTCCCAGACAATCTTTCACAAGTGTAGAAACCTCATCGTCCGTCGTGCTGGGATCAAATGCAGACAAATAGACCCATAACAGCTCCTCAGGTGGTGATACTGTTTTTATCGATTCAAACGCAGCTTTTGCTCCACGAATATTAGTGATTTTTGCTTTGAGCGGATCATCTTCACGCTTGCGCTTAGGAGTGTTTGGAACGGGATTATATGCAGCAATCCTTGTCCAAGGTGTATTTACCGTTGGATATAGCGGTTTTGTGTCGACTTTAACCGAAAGAGCTTTAACGACATCTTTTAAATCAGCTATGTCATCCTTCAATGATTTCAGAGAATTGTCGTCGGGCATTGTATTGTCGCAACAACGCGAAGCCATTTTGCGGAAATTATCGTTACAAAACATATCAGCACATCCGTTACACATCCAGAATAAATTCCGTGAGTAGATTCCCAGGACATCACGGACGTCATAATCCATCTTGACACATATCATGTGAAACGAATTTCCGCAGTACCCACGACAGGTGATTCGCTCAGAATCATTTATAACTTTCGAGCAGTTGGTACAAGCCATGCTTTTGAGCGAAGAAAAAAGCGCCTACCGAGTATGCAATATACGCAGCAAAAATGAGGCAAACTTGCATGCAACTATCAGCTATCCACCAGAAGATGTCGCTTTTGCCAACAAATTGAGCGTAACGTTGTGCAAAGTGATAACGTCAAGTAGAAAAAAAACACAAAACTATCACTTTCACTAAAACAACAATTGCAGCTATCAGATATGATGCTGGTTAAGTTCACGAAACTTCAAAGTTCTTGCACAACCGATTAACACGAAAAATAAACAGTACAAAAATAAAAGCGATCACGATTGTTCAACAAGTATAAATTGAAAAGAAAACTACTAGCTTTGTTGACGACTGGGGTGTAGCAAACAGTGATGCCAATATCTATATATCTATATACAGTGAAAACCCGTTAATTATCAGCCCCCAATTTTGTCAGATTTCCGGCTCGATTTCATCAGCCAGCCAGGTTAATAAGCTATGTCTACGGACTAATGTTTAATATTTTAGCAGCTTCAATTTATTAAAGGTATATTAATAAATCTTGAGCGTTTTTTCAAAAAGACATATCTACAATGAGTGACTCTCTTTGTTTACTTTCTCTTTCGAATTTTACGGCGTCACTATAGCACATTTCACTGATTTTACAGTACAGATCGAAAGACGGTGGTTTTACTAGCATATTATGCAAAGAGTTGAGGGATAAATGTTTAAGTGACCGAATTATTAACAGAAGAGAAAGTGAACAAAGAGAGTCACTCATTGTAGATATGTCGTTTTGAATAAAAGGTCTAGAAATATGTTTTATTATTGCCCCCATTTTGTCAAACGAAGATACACCAAAGGGGCTGATAAAAACGGGTCTCCGCTATATATAAAAGTCAATGTTTGTATGTATACGGTTTATGGACTTCCGGCTTGGCTTGGCCGATTGCCGCAAAAATTTATACATAGTATTTGTAGGTATTTGTTATGGAGTGTGTTTGTGTGCTGTTGGTTGGAGATTATCTGCCCGCCAGATGACGCTGCGGAACAAATTGTGTTTTTCGCCTATCTCGTTGAAAGTTGCAGCAACGCGCGATGTTTATTAGCTAGTTGTTTATACAACATCAAGTGAATTAACCAAGTTTGTGTTTGTTGTTCTTCCTTGAGAGAAACCATACTGGTCTACGGTAATGCACGAATTATCGAAATTAAGCAGTCGATCACCGATTAGGATCTCCAACAGTTTTGAACCAGCACCCGATGATGTGAGTCCACGGTGGTTTGTTACGTTTCACTTGTCTCCTTTTTTGAAAACTGGGAACATCCACGATTTTTTTCAACCGATGGGAAACACTGACTCAAAAAGTGATTGGTTGAAAATTAATTTCAGTGGGATACTTGGGGCATAAGCACGCTGTTTCAAGACTTTAGATGGAATGCCATCGAGTCCAGCTAATTTTGAAGATCTCAGTTCTCCGATTGCAGCAAGAATGTCCTCATTAAAAAAATCAACTGTGCTCATATCTATAACATACATGGGAAGATTCTGGAAAGAGTTTTCCACTTGTAGTAAAGTTACATCAACTTTCTGGAACACCTACAGAAAAAAAATGCAGGTATCATTCGGCGAACTAGAGGTTTCATTCGCCAAGAATATGCTGGATGGAAGTCCGTTTTCCTTACGTTATCCGTTCACAAATGACCAAGAACGTTTTGGATTCTTTTTAAGCTATCATTGGGTTCTCATCACATTTTTGGAGCCGATTATATTGCTTGAGCTTGATCTTGTGCGACCACCCCTGGCTGCTACTCCGTTGTCGATCTGGATTAGCTGAACTCGTACAGGGAATAAGTAGATAATTATGCTTGGGAGTAGCGAAACATGTGCAACTTCTGATAATACTAAAGTGTTTATTGATCAATACCGGTGCCGGCCAGGTCCGAACGTAGATCGCGGAAGGAAAGGGAAGGAATGTTAGTCTGATACTTGCTTTTGCTAGAGGCCGTATATATACTACTGCGCACTCCACAAGTATCACGGGAGGAGGATATTTGTTAGTAAGTATAGAAGTTTGATTCTGGTCTGATAGCCAAACACCAGAGAGGTGACTCCACTATCTGGACTAGATATCGATCAACTTCACATTTTTGGAGCTGATTATATTGCGTACGAAAACTGACGCTTCGAGATAGGTTTTCGATAGTTACCAAAGATCCTCAAGGCCGCGGCTCTCAATCGTTTCAGTTCCGTGAACCACAGAGGCTTAGAGCATCGACGTGCAGCAAGAATGTGTAGGTTGAACAAATGCTTCAAGGCACTCGTAAATGTATCTACTGCAGTATTAATGTCAATTTCATCTTTGAGTACCGTCGACCAATCACTGTCTCGAAGTAAATTGCTAAATGCGTTAAAATCTTCTTTGGACAGATTGAATTCTCTATCTTCAGGTACTTTCATAAATTGCAGTGGGAGGTGAATCGATCTCAATTAAGGGCTCATGAGCTTCGCAGACACGCCAGTTTGATGATGTCTCTTCATTAACGAACAGTAGGTCCAATGCTCGTTCCCTCATATTGCCTTTTAATTAGTAACGACTTACCATCTTCTTAATGTTGAATCAGCCGGATCAGGGTAGATGTGACCCCCGGGAGTTTTCTTCCAGACAAGTCCAGGTTGGTTATAATCACCGCACATTAAGAAAAAGTCATGTGATTTG